>NC_056624.2:140929650-141229650 GCF_002870075.4 Lactuca sativa
ATACACACGAGAAACATGGGCCGTAAACAGGGTTTACGGCCGTAAACCTGTTTACGGCCGTAAACACATATAAGATATTACATAAAAACACAATTTCCTAGAAAAGCAAAGTATAAACCATAATATTGACCCAACACATCCAATGTACACTCCTTAATAATAAGACCCTATCCTTGTGAGGGAATATGATCTTCATTTCTCGGTCGCCCAAGATGACGTATTTCAATAATCAGAGCTCTAATAATCATGCTTTCATTGGGTTTCTCCTAATAATAAGGTGCGCGGGGGGGGGGGGGGGGGTTATGGGCTATACATACGTACTTTGATAGATATCAATATGGTAAGCTGAGCTACCATATGCCCATAGTTTTCTTAAGTAATTTACGACAAGTTATAGATGACTACAAGGTAACCCTGATAACTACGATTTCCTGCATGAACAAGTTGTCTTAAGTAATGTACTTGATATTCTTTATATGTAGTCAGAGATTCTGTCCAATTTTTAGTTTTTTACATTTTTATGACTTTCTTTTCAGTGTAAAGGTTAGTAACATTTTAGCTCCGTTGTAAGAAACAAATTTTTTTTTAGTAGATGTTATGTACAAATTTAATGCCGCCATAAAATACATCATACCGGCTATTGTGTGACATTCGATGACAGGCTATACTTTTGTGGTTTGGGCTAGGCATTCTTTTGTATAGATCTTGGTAGGTTGATAGAGTATGGTGTAGTGGTCTATATTGGATAAGTTTGTGTGTGTGTGCAGCTACACACGTGTGTGCGGCCGTACATGTGTTTGCGGCTGCACACTGGTGTGTTGCTGTGGGTAGTATATAAAGGGCTGTGTCAGTGTGTTAGATGTATGTATGTGAACATTAACGTGTATGTGTGTGCTTTTCAAGGTGTACCTGACATTTATGAGTAATAGATGTGTGCATGCTTGATGTTATTCTTATTCTACTCCTTCTACACTCTGGTTGATTGCTTGCAATTCATTGACTACTGATTTGGATCCATAGATTTAAGGACTTACAATTGGTATCAGAGCAAAATTCAGTGTCAAATTTGAAAAATCATAGAGTGTGCGGTTGAAGATAATTGTGGTTTTTGAAGTGCATTCATACTTTTGATTGAAGAACTGCTACTAAAGCATTGTTTTTACTAGTTTGGAATTAGAATTTGTTCAAAAATCTAGTGATTTTGAGTGTGCGATTGAGTGTGCAGCCAGTGTGTGCGGCCAGGTGTGCGGTTAGAGTGTGCGGCCAGGTGTGCGGATAGTGTGTGCGGTTACATTCATCTAAATTAAACAAAGCTTTAAACATGGAATGTCAAAGCATGACTGCTCATCAAGAATTGGATGCTATTATGGGCACCACTACTCGAATTCCCCGATTTCTGTCAGCAGAAGGATTTCCTGAATGGAAATATCGAATTGTAAAATATATCAAGATGAAGGATTTTAAAATTTGTAGAAGTATTTTGAGAGGTCCGATCCGTATCACAACAACATTGGAAGATGGCACCATAACCGACAAACTAGTTGAAAACTACATTGATGATGATTTTGAAAGAGTCGAGGAACAAGAAAAGGCACTTGCTACACTTACCATGGCATTATCTCCGGAAATTACTCAAGGATTCTGTGAGTATACATCAGCAAAGGCTTTATGGGAAGCACTGATAGAAGTCTATGAAGGCAACGAAGACATGAAACAGAGTCGCCAAGACATGCTGCGACAAAAGTTCAATATGTTCAACTATGTTTTCGGAGAAACACTTGAGACTCAGTTGCAAAGGTTTATCACACTCACCACAAAAATGAGTTCTGCTGGTGTAATGGTTACAAGATCGGAAATCAACAAAAAAAATTTTGAATTCTCTACCAAAATCCTTGGATATGAATGTCTTAGTGATTAAGAAGACCAAAGATTTAAACCCTTTGAGTTTGGCTGAAACAATGGCGATCATCAATGCTTGTGATCTCAATGATAAGCAAAGGGAGATTAACCATGTCAATTCATACTCCACAGCAAATCTTGGGATCCAAACCACCAACAACACTGCTTTCTCAAGCTTTTCTACTCCTAATAGTCCTCAAGTTCATGTTGCTCATTTTCAACCCTATGTGACTCATCAGCCCATTTCATACATTACACCTTAATGCAACACATTCAAGTTTCTCAATCTCAAACTTCAACTCAACAAGTTGGTTCATCCACAGCTGCACCAATTCAATCTCATGAAGTTAGTCCTCAAGTCTCATCTTCAAAAGAAAAGGAAGTAAATTTGGCCTCGCCACTGGTTTGGTAAAATGCTACAACGATTTCGTGGTAGGAGAACTCTCATTTGCTGACCTAGACCAGATCCATCATGAGGATGTGGAAGAGATGGACATTACATAGCAGATGGCCATGGCAGTCTTCAGGGCAAAGCACTTCTCCAAGAAAACAAGAAAGAACAATTGGAGTGTGAATTCTGATAAGAAAGTGGGATTCAACAAAGGGAAACTGAGATGTTACAACTGCCATGAGCCTGGGCATTTTGCAAGGGAATGTCCAAAACCAGATCGAAGAGAGAGCTCAGAGCGAACCATGGTGCCGGTGACATATGTCAACAAGGGATCTTCTTCAAGCAATCAGACTGCTAACTTGGCGATGGTGGCTCAATCATTTAACTGGGAAGACCAAGTTCAGGCTCTGAATATTTCAGGACCTGAAAATGCTCATCTTGCCTAGATTAAAAATGGTGTGGAAGAAGAAACAGAGATGGATCCTGAAGAAGCAATGATGAATCTTCAGTTTGCATTCATGGTGCAAACCACTCCAGAGCCTACCAAACCCGATGTTAGTGAATTTGGTTGCTCTCAATCTTGTATTAAAACTGTTAAATTTTTACGAGACCAAATTGAATTAATCAAGAGAGAGAACGAGGACCTTAAATATGAGGGTTACACACTTAGGAAAAATCAAAAGCCTTTAAAGACGCAATTAGAAAATAAAACAACAGACTTTAAGAAACTGCAAGAGGATTACAACAACAAATGTGAGAACTATGATCATCTCAAAAGAAAGTTTGCTGCTGTAACCGCTGAACTTGACTCATTGTAAAATCGTACTGAAAATGCTGAATTTATTTTTAACAAATTCGATGGGTCAAGTGAAGTTGTTGCAAAGATGATAGAAGGACAGATGCAATGGAAGGATATTACTCGTGGTAATCAAATAAAAGTAGGATTAGGATTTGAGTGTGTCCCCCCTCCCTTCAATCATAATTACACTACTATTCCTTTGTCTCAAGAAGAAATTGATAGAGAACCTTTCATGGTTTATGGGAAGTTAGCTTCTGAACAAGCAACACGGTCTATTGATAAAATCTTGGATACTAACATTTCTACCTCAAGTGCAGATAAGTCAGTAGTTCAGGGGGAGCAAGAAGCTGAAAAGTTTGAGTCGAATAGTTTTGTGTCTAAGTTTGGTGTTGAATTCTGTGACGAGTCTATGATAAATTCAAACACTAACGTTTTTATTTCTGGTGGTGTGTTGTTTTAGACTGATAATTCTGAAAATAATGGTGTTGTTTCTGATAAAATTGGTAAATCTGATTTTAACGTTTCTACATCTTCCACGTTTGCTACACCATCTAGTACATGTTCCTGCAAATGTGAAAATGCTAGAAAACACAATAAAAACCAAAAATCTAACAAGAACAACACTTAATCAAATGATAATAAGCAAATGTGTTTCAATTGTGGTACTGCTGGTCATATCGCCAGAAATTGTTTAAACCGGATGTTTGTGCATCACATGTCAAAGAGGGGAGAGAATGAGTCTAGAGGACGATCTTTAATTAGAAAATCCTCAAGAACTCACTTTCGAGATGATGACTGGAAAACAAATCAAAACAAGAAAGTGGCAAATTTTCAAAAGAACAAACAGGTTTTCAATAAATTCACAAACAGTTTGCCAAAATCGACCCAAGCTAAGCCAAAGTCGATTTCGTCAAAAAGTAGGTCTGGATCTTCAAACTCTTCAAGTAGAAAATCCACCTGCTCAAAGCAAACTAAAAAGGAAACTGTTTCAACACCTAAATATCACTGGATGCCAAAATTAAAAACTAATCAGTCATCATCCTCCTCTGTACCTGTTGAAAAAGAAAAATCAAAAGAGAAATTGAAAAAAGAATCTGTGAAAGTTAAGGGTCAACCCAGGACTGTAATGATCTGGGTCCCCAAATCTAAATAATTCCGCTCATCGTGCAGGGACAGTTGTGGAGGAATGTCGTCAGACCCTGGTATGTCGATAGCGGCTGCTCCCGGCACATTACTGGAGATATCTCCCAACTGCATGACATTCAGACATTTAATGGGGGATATGTTTCATTCACGGGCGGAGAAGGAGGAAAGATTACTCAGAAAGGAACTGTTTCCAATGGAGTGATAAGTTTTGAGAATGTTAATTATGCTCCCGAGTTAAAGCATAACCTGTTGACTGTTTCCCAAATCTGTGACAAAGGTTATTAGACACACTTCACCGATAAAGAATGTTAGATCTTAAAGCCAGGCATTGTCATCTTGGAGGAGTGGACTCTTGTAAAATCAAAGCGGGATGGGAATGCCTATATTATCGACATGAACAGTAATGTTCCCGATGAAGTCACTTATCTCTTTTCTAAAGTCTCTGAACAAAATGATATGTTGTGGCATCGTCGACTTGGCCATCCAAATTGCTAAGAATCCGGTCCAGAACTCAAAAACCAAGCACATCGACATCAAAATTCATTTTATCAGAGATTGTTATGAGCGCTCGCTCATTTGGCCAGAACAGGTTCCCACTTCCAATAATGTGGCGGATCTGTTCACAAATCCGTTTAACAAAGCTTGATTTGATGTGTTGTTAAACTATTTAAAAATGATTCGCTTTGAGGATTAATTTTTGTTTAGATTAGTTTAAATTTGCACATTTTAATTTCATTCTCTACCATGCACAAATTTAGGGGGAGAAATAAACAAAAACCAAAGAAAAATTAGAAAATTAAAAAAAATCCAAAAACATTAGAAAATAAAAAAAAATCAAAAATATTTCTGTTAAGTGATGTGTTGGGAAGTGATATCAACAAGTGATAACGGGCAATCTGAGTCTATGTAATGTACCAAAACTAAATTGTCTAGGCTCTGAGTCCGATGCGCTGGTAGGCACGAAAAGTTTAATGGACTTGACTAGGTGCAGATGAACTTAAGGATTCTAGAGACTTGATCAATCTTGACCTAGATAGTTCCGTTTAGCCTGACAATATGACGCTTGGGTAGGTTGAGCAGGGAGATATTCATGAGAATCCACCAGTCACATTAAGAGAACCCGTATCTAGAACTGTGGCTTAACTTTTCCTCAATGTATGGATTCTGTCCTTAATTCCGGTATTGATAGGGCGACTGGGGAATTCCGATAAATTAGGTCTGTAGAGAGTTATTTTCTTTCTTTCCGATAAATTGTTGTCGCCTTTGCGTGATTCATAATCCGACCTGGTACACAGCATATGCAACCTTCTGCTTCTCAATCCCTCTGAAACTCTAGTTAGTCATATGTTTTACCCTCTATGTGATTAGAAGAGATCCGACCTGGGTGTACAGCATATGCACTCTAAATCAATTATCTCTCCTAATAATTGTCTGCTCACCTAAAGTAAGGAGTATTTCGGAAGTCCTTGATTATTGCGGTATATCAGGAAGCGGGAAACACGTTCTAGTACAATTTAAATTGAACAAATCTAGATTGTCTGTAGATCTTGCTGCTCAACTTAGGTGGACAACAATATCCTTGGTCGTCGTCAGATGAATGGTCCATAGGAAGTTTTTTCTAGGAACATAGGCTCAACTTGTCTTGTCACTTATAGCATGTCCAAAATTTGTCACAATTTTTCATGCTTAAGTGGATCACAATACTGGCAATCAACCAGATCTATTCATGAAAGGAGAGGTACTGACAAATGAAGAATGATTTTCCAACAACTTTGATCCCACAACTCAAAAGGCTATTAATTTCATATAAAGGCGAAATTTACGTTAAATTCAAATTTCAGTATCATTTTATTTTTATTTTCTTTTTAGGATTGGTAATTCTTAGAAAATAATTTATTTTATTTTATTTTGTTATTTTATAATTAATCCTCAAAAGGTTTTATTTTTAAATATTTTTGAGTATTAGCCTTTTACTTTTGAGGAAGGGTAAATGGCAGCCAAATTTTAAAAGGTATAAAAGGAGTGTGCGGTCAAAACATTTTTACTTTTTCATCTTCCTAAAAATCGACTGCACACTCCCCTTCCTCTCTCTCTCTCTCTCTCTCACACCATAAATCCTTAAAAATCTCTCATTTTCATGAAATCGAAGCCACATAACAGTAAGTACCATGAAATCGACTCCCATAATGCAGTTTTTAAGCAAAATCGACCTTGAATCGATGATCAATTAAAGGATTCGGTATCGTATGTGCGTGTGCGGCCGCACACGCCGTGTGCGGCTGGCTGTGTGCGGCTGACTGTGTCTGGCTGGCTGTGTGCGGCTGGACCGTGTGCGGCTGTACACCACCATGTGCGGTTGCACACATTGTGTGTGGCTGGTATTAGGTGTATGGTTGTACACCTAAATAAAATTTTGACAGATAATTTTCTTTTATGCTCTAATGTATGCTTGTGTTTTTCAGATCAACATGGGAGATCTTAAGTTTGCAAAGGTGCACAATTCATCCATTTTTCTAGAAGATCCTCCAGCTGCCCACAATGATCTCAAATTCATCATTGATGGTCTAAGAAAATGCTACCTGGTTTCTGCTTTCACGACTGGTCCGGTGATCTATCAATGCTTGATCAAGGAATTTTGGAGAAGCACAATTATTAAGAGAGATAACAAAGAAGAGAAATACCTTGAGGCAACTATACAAGGCAAGAAAATCCTGATCACAGAACATGTTATCCGAGAATCGCTGCAAATCAATGATAGGCCTGAATTCTCCATGGAAATTGATTTGGAACAAACCCAAGAAGTCCTGGACCATATGGGTTATGAATGATCATTTCCTCCTACCATCAAGAAATTACTACCGCCATGCTGGAAGTACTTAGCTCATGTGTTTGTGAGCTATATTTTTGGAAGGAGATTAGGTCCCAATGAGATTTCTCTTTTTAACATAGGAGCCATTGCATCCTTGGCATAAGGGATTGAATTTAACTTTTCAAAATCCATTCTACATGAATTGATTCTCAATATTGAGGGAAACAAGAGGGAGAAGTTCTTGATGTACCCGAGGTTTATTCAGATCATCCTTAATGTCATGCATCCTGAGATCGAAAGAGGAAATGAAACACTGGATCTCAATTTCGTCGGTCCGAGTGCTTTTGGCTTAATGAAACAGAATACAGCTGGAAAATTTGTCTTCGAAGGGAAATTCCCTTTGATAAAATTTGGAATATTTGCTGACGAGAGTGATCAATCGGAATCAGACAATCTTTCTAATCCCGTAGAAACTGAGGATGTTGTGATCTCTATTTCAGAGCCTGAGGATGAAGAAGTTCATGTTTCTCCTGTAGCAACTATGGCTGAGGAACATGATTACCTACATGATGTGGAAGTGGAGAGACATTTTGATCGAGAGGGAGGTGATGAGTACTTCAGTGGAGATGAAGATTTCCTAAAAGATTGGGATTTTACCGGTATCAACAATGATGACATCTCTTTGGGCCTTGACCTAAATCTAGATGACGATGATGATCTTGGTCCTTTGCTGGGATTCGTTGACAGGCACTTTAAAAGGATCGATGAAGTTGCTCAACCAGCAACTAAGACCGGGGATGACGTTAACACTCTCAAAATTTTGCTTTCCTCCTCAAAACCCATGGAATACTCCTCAAGACAAAGAGATGTGGTTTCAGGGATTCCTCCCCTTGATAACAATGTCTCAACTTCTGCTCCACCTTTAAGTGATCCGACATAGCCCCACACCTCCCTGTCTCCTTCGAAAAGAAGACGATTAGGTGCAAGGCATGGAGTGCCCACTATAAGTCAAGCACCAGCAGTCTCATCCACTGTTAACACTACAACTGTCTCTACATCGCCACTACAAACTGAAGAAGGTCCAAGCACATTTTATGAAGTAGGCAGATCATCTTCCATTCCTGAATATATCCCCACAAGGCCCTCGCTTGATGAAGCCTCTATCAGGCTTGCTAAGCATCTGGCTCAAAACATTTCAGACTCTCCTTCCCGAGGAAAAGGCATATCTTTTGAGGAAGAGCATTCAGGGGATGATAAGACCTTAGTGTCTAAGCTTCGAGAAGAGATTGGAATCCTATGGCCAGAAGTCGTTGAGAAGAACATTCTTCTTGAGCAACATGATTCCTATATCTCTGAGCTTCGAGAAAGGGATGAACTGAAGACTAAACAGATCACAGATCTGCAAACAAATTTTGGTTCTTCAACTGCCTTATACTTCGGGTTGAAGAATTTCTTGTATGACACCTTTGGAGACAAAGTCAAAGCTCTATTTCAGCAGCCTCACGGAATTGTAGATCCTCCCGTGGCTCCTACCCAATCCACAGAAGGCGACTTTCTAGTTGATCCACCTCCTCCAAGGACAACTACCATTTCTGATCGTTTTGATAAAGAACCTGAAAATAAAAGATCCCGCATCACGATCAAGCAAGGGAAAAGGACCGTCACTGCCAGCAAAAGCGAAGGAATACTTTTCATGAAAAACTCAAATGAAAATCGCAAACTAAAGATCCTGTGTTGACTGTGACGGATCTCAAGAAGAGAAAGTTTGGTGACGAGTTTGGAGATAGATCCGGAGTCAGAATGTGGGCTTTTGATCATGAGTCGAAGATGTGGGTCGTAAAAAGGAACTCTGGATTCCATGAGTATTACAATAGTATTCATGACTTCCACTCGTGGACAAAAGTTGATCTTGTCGAACTTTTAAGAGCCCCATTTCATAATCCTTCAGAAGATCCCAGTGCACCAAATTTCAAAATATTTCTTGACAGCCAGGTCAAGGACAACTTCACAAAGATGAAAACTGCAAAATCCTTGTATAGAAGAGATAAGGATGTTATTGATCCTGAATCAGGCGAGCCCATGAAGATTATTCTATGGCCAGCAACGAAACAACTAAAGGAAATTCCTATCCCTCAACATTTTCATGAGGGATACCTTGACAATATGGAATTCTGGTTGTTTGATGATGAAACTGCCACTGCCGCCATCAAATTCAAAGATAGAGAACAAGTTCTAAGGTTGATCAGTGCTAAGGATCTTCGCAGATTTAGAGAAAGAGATATCCGTACCCTGTCTTATCACCAAATCATTTGCCGAAAAGATGTCATGGAGGCTGCTACCAAAGAATATATTGGAATGGTCGCCACAATCATTAATGGGAATCTTTGGATGGGATCCATGGTAAAATCTGATCTGAAGCTGTTTGAAAACCCCGGAGAATGAAGACCAAGTCAATGCTATCCTCAAACCAAGGGGGAGATTGATAGGCTGTACTTTTGTGGTTTGGGCTAGGCATTCTTTTGTATAGATCTTGGTAGGTTAATAGAGTATGGTGTAGTGGTCTATATTGGATAAGTTTGTGTGTGTGCAGCTACACACATGTGTGTGGCCATAGATGTGTGTGTGGCTACACACTGGTGTGCTGTTGTGGGTAGTATAAAAAGGGTTGTGTCAGTGTGTCAGATGTATGTACGTGAACAATGACGTGTATGTGTGTGCTTTTCAAGGTGTATCTGACATTTATGAGTAATAGATGTGTGCATGCTTGATGTTATTCTTATTCTACTCCTTCACACTCTGATTGATTGCTTGCAATTCATTGACTACTGATTTGGATCCATATATTCAGGGATTTACATTCGAAAAACCATCTCTGCATTATAGCACGGAAGAACTCAAGAAGTGTGGTGACATGCATTTTCCTTGCATCTTTTGACAAAGAATTCACGGACTCATCAGTACTTGAGGTTTTGTAACTATATCTCAACATAGGTAAATACGTTATACTCCATTTCTCACATGTAACTCTGTTAAGGTATGCCCCTTCCCTTGGTTTAAATCGACTAAACTTGTTGAATGCATCGTCAAATTTTGAGGTTTTGTAAGCTTTGTCAACCTCCCAGAACAAACCTTTCGTTTTCACAATTTTTCCAAACCAAGCTCTAATATTTTGTAATAGATGAAAACTGAAAATTCTGATGAGCATTTGAAAAACGTTTTTAATACCCACAACAATGGGTGGCAACCTATCAGTTACAAAGCTAATATTATCCAAATCACCAATGCATTAAATTTCCTAATTTAGAAAAGTCCAATTTTCTTATCCATAGTAGCATATAAACGCTAACTACAATCCTTTTGTTATAAACAAACTACCTCATACCAATTTTTGTATGATTTTTTTGTTGTTATCTGATACCCTTCTTCAACGCGTTTTAATCCTAGAGCAAGTTTAAGAATGTGTTTCGAGTTAAAGGTTTCATATAGTTTAATATTTTGGGTAGGACCTTGACTATGAGATGATGGGTAGGCTCGTCTTCTCTTTAACCAGTTCAATCAACCTTTGATTGTTCATATTTACCAAAATATATACACCAAAGTTTGTAACAAATGGCATAACATATAAAATTTATTTAACTACTATTTGCCATGCTCCCTGTAACAAATGGCATAACATATAAAATTTCTTTAACTACTATTTTCCACGCTCCCTGTATAAACTATAACAAAAAATTCTTTGATATTCCTCAAACACAATTCTTTTTTTCACCTACTTTACCATTTTATGACAAAATAAAGAAAACAGATCCTAAGTTTGCAGTATGATCACTAAGTTCACAATACGAATACCCGGGTCTGTAATACAGTATGCATACTGAAACCTCGAGCACGAATCCACAGTGCGGAAGGAGAGACTACAAAGGACCCTATGCGGACTCATTAGTCATTTCTAGAAGAGGCCCTTTTTGGTTATTTTTTGGTAATAGGGTTAGTCATTTGGTCATTTTTGCCAAAATCTCTACTTATTGTATCTAAACTATTATTGAAATATTAGTTGTATAAGATATGTTTATCCCTCTCTAAAAATTATGGTCTATCACCACTTCCAACCAATTTAGACCTCTAGTAGGCATCATAACTTCCTCCGACACCTACCATATGTATATTGGCATGGTTCTTTCTGATGGGTTATGGGAAGATGTTTATTGAATTTTTAAATGAACGCTTTGAATATTTCATTATAGTTATTTGTTTTAAATTTCAATATGAAGACCTACACGTAATTTGGTAAAATATTCATATACTCGATTTGTAGTGCAAAATTATATTTTTAAAACTCCATAAAAAATACGTACAAAACCTAGCATAAGCTTTAATAGTAGATACTAGAAAGATTGTAGAAAGATTTGTTTGCATTTTGTTAAAACTATATAGTTTTTTTTTGGTTTTATACCTAATATTAGATACATAACAACCATATATTCCCCAAGCCATATATATATATATATATATATATATATATATATATATATATATATATATATATATATATATATATATATATATATATATATATATATATATATATATATATATATATATATATAGACTTTTTATGATTTTAGAAAGATTTGTTTGCATTTTGTTAAAACTATATAGTTTTTTTTTGGTTTTATACCTAATATTAGATACATAACAACCACATATTCCCCAAGCCATATATATATATATATATATATATATATATATATATATATATATATATATATATATATATATATATATATATAGGGCTAGGTTATAATGTAGATGAACAACTATTGTGCGGACGTGTAGACAGTGCCTTTCAATGAGAATCACTAAGAAAATAAGTTGTTTATTAATGCGAATACGTTCAACCTCACATAAATATCTTCATTTTAATCAATTCTCAATAATTCTTATTCATTTTTGTTCTCAAACATCATTTTTCATTCATTTTCATTCTTACAGAATACGACTCAACAAACATCCAGACAACATTCTGACAGAATGAGAATAATAATAAAAACTCTACAATAATCTTATAAACGATTTAATTAGTGAGATTGTGTGATAATGACAATAGTTATCTAAGATTAAACGTATTCATATTATCAAACAACATATTTTCTTTATCATTTCAAAGAATAGCATACGTCCGCACAATAGATGTTAATCCATATTTGAACATATATATATATATATATATATATTGGTGTTTTAAAAGTCACGCCATGGCGCGCACCATGACCTGCCATGACGTGAGGCATGACTTTGCCGTTACGAAAAGCCTCATAACGTTGTTGTTAGGCGTGACTTGTGGCAGTGTGTGATATGACGTGCCATGACGAATTATGACGTGTTGTGGCGCTTGGTTTTTTGTTCGAGACATGCTTTTTTTTGCTCTTTATTACGTATTTTCTAATCGGGGATATTAATATTGTGTTTTTTGTTAACCTTTTGTTATTAGTTAGTGATAAAACACTTCTAAAAAGTAGTTATATTTAATATAAATTTATATTTATGTGGTAATATAATTATAAATTAATACAAAGGCGTTGTCTTACATCACGTCTTGAAAAACTTCATGGCTCGCCATTGCTCGTTAAGCTTGAAGCTTAGCGTTGCTGCCACGCCACGCCTCACGCCATTTAGAACCTTGATATATATATATATATATATATATATATATATATATATATATATATATATATATATATTGGTTCATTAAAAGTGTAATCTTGAAGTCGTTTATATAAATCCTATTATGGTAAAACCGGTTATATTTTTATGTCATTAATCTGTGTTAGTATATCAAAATGACCTCTAAAATATTATTCATAAGGTATCCTAACCCTTATTACCTTATACTATATATAAAGTTTATACAAATGTTATATATAAATTCTTTTCTTTATCGACAAAGTAAAGTACACATGTGATGGTACAACAAGTTAACAACTTAAAAGTTAATGGTCGTCGAATTTGAGGTGCTGCTGAATTAAATACAACTTGTATAAGTACTTATTAGAAATATTAAGTCTTAACCTTTTATATTCATTTGAAAATACCCTTTGCATATAAAATTATAGGTTGAGGTACATTGTTGAAAAGATAAACGTGTGTGCATTCAAAATGAAATTTGGCTTCTATTCATTATCTATTATTACTACATGTATACCCACATTCATTGCACATGGGTTGTTTTTATCATTTCTCCGATTGATTGTGAAACAAGAGACCACAGAAATCATGATTGCATTTAATCTTAGCCTAACCAATCATAGGATTTACTCACACACACGCATGATTTCTTTAATTTGGCAAGATAATATAATTCTAGTAGAATATTTCTAAGAATATTGTAGAAAATAGCACAAGATGATGATTTTGGCATTGCTAGGTAGGAGTTCAATGTTCACTTTGGTTATGAGCATCATAACCAGGTTGATTATGAGTATGAAGTCAAGTTTGAAGATGAAGATTAATGTCATGATTACACTATACATAGAGATAGACGAGTGAAAATCATGATCATGTGAACTTGAAGACAAGCTAAACGGATCATGATAGATTAGAATGAGGAGTGTGTCTGAATTTATTTGAGATCATAAAACTAACTTTGATACATAGATCCAATGTGCTTTTGTCCAAAGTAGGCCCCTTAAGTAAGTTGAATTTGTCAGGTTGTAGAAGAGACTAATCAACAAACCTTTTGTGATATGGCACAATTAGCAGATAACGTTTGATACATAGGATCTATCGAAAAGAAAACACTTGCTACAAAGAGAAAGGGATCACAGGCTTGACCTATGAAGACACTGATGCTTGTGAAGTGATGTTCAATGTATTGAGATTCAAAATTAAGCTAACGGGTGGCAAAATGAGGTTGCAAGCGTAAGAATTATTTATTTGCATGGCTGAATCTAGGATAGTAACAAACAAAGCGTATTTATCTATGTTGTAGATAAGATACAATTACCATTACAGATTCCATTTTCAAGCCAGACAAGGGTACACGATAGATTAAATTTCTTTCAACAATTGACCCCTTGAGAATATGTGTTGAATTTCAGACTTAGTATTTAAATAATCCGATTAGTGTTATGAACTAATCATGAGTTATTTACAATTGACAAACAAACGAATGAACATATAATATTTATGATTGAATATCCAAAACGCTTTCACAAAAGCAAACAACTTAGGAATAATACTGAGGATTGAACATTGAGATGTCGTGAGATAATAAATACAATTATTATTAATTCAATTACCGAGTTTCGTCCAAAAATCAAATCAATCCTTCGCGATCAGATTTGATTATAAGAAATGAGTAGAAGCAGACTCTCCGGTTATTGGGCAAAATTAAAAGACAAAACAGTAAAGTAAAACCGACTAGTCAGCAGTTGATCATGATTGTAGAAACGTGGACAGATCTGACACCTGTCTTTAATGGTTTTAACGTTGCTCTACGGCTATAAGCTTCAACTTAAACACCCATCATTTGATGCAATTTATTCTTCGCTCTAACAGCTATGGAAGAAGAATAAGCGCAAAGTGATTACATGGAAAAATGGAAGAAATCGCAAATAGCAAAGAGAGCTTAATTTTTCGTGGTGGTCAATACGAATCATAGGAAATTGTATTTATAATTGCAGGAACCCTAGAAGGAAACAAAAAACCCTCTATGGGTGGCCCCTAGAAGCCATATGGTTACACCTTTCTCTCCAAGCAACTCATTTTTGGGCCTTCCAAAATATTCTAGCAAGAATCGCAATGCAATCCCACTGTCGGAGCGCAAATTCCATGAACCCGATATGGTCCAACTCTATCGATCCCGGACCTACTAAAAATAAAAGCTCCTCAGCTCCCAGCAACCGATGCATCGTGCGAAGTGTCAAGTGCGCCTATATCATGTCATTTCACGCATCACAACATCGGATTGGCTAGGCGCGCGTGTGGACTTGGCCGATCTCTTGATCCACTTAAAACCTTTGAAGGCCTATCGAGAGAAAAGCATTATAAAACCACTGCATGTTTCTTCCCTTGCTAATGTGGGATAATGGGAAACTAGCCAGCTTGCATTTCTAACTACAATTTCCAACAATCCCCCATCAAGTTGGAATGTTTCCTTTCATTCAGATAGATGATGTCACTTGGGTGTCATAAAATTAATCCCTTGTTTTATGTAGACAAACAAAAGGAGGCTAATTCTATATTATCCCTATATGTTTAAACCAAGAACCTTGTGACCTCCCCAGTTTACCCCTACACATCAACTGTGATCTTTGCATTCTCGTTGTGAGCTGATATAGTTATGCGTTAAAATCCTTTTCATGACCCTTGAGAAGATAAACCACTAATATTCTCTTGAGGCGACACCACATGTGGATCATATATGCAAGTTTTTACAATATCTTTGTTGCTTAGATGTCTCCAAAACTTTCTTAAGAGCCTTAACTCAACCTCATTCTCGGCAATAACGTACTATCATACCTCATACGGATCTATCATTGATAATAATACCTTCTATCTTTAGTGGCTTTGATATCTGCATATCTAGTAATGTATTCTATGCATATTTCTTCATGGTTTTAGCTATAATTATGCTTAATTTGGGACAAAAGGTACTTATTATGCTTGAAATATGTTTTCTATCAACGAATACATGATCGAGATGAAAAGTAAGCAAATGAGGAGCAGGAAGCAGGAAAATGTGAGCTTAGGAAAAAAGAAGAAAAAAAGGATGTTGTTGGACAACTTCACCCCTCTTTGGTATTTTGACCATATCTTAAGACTCGTAACTTTGATTGACGTGATTCAAAATGATCTGAGAACTAGATAAAATTATGGACAACTTTCGTGTTTTACGAAAATGCGGACTTCTATCTATCACAACGTGGTGAATGGAATATTTATGATTCTTGATGCTGACTTGGAGAATACGGGATAAACTTGATGACCATGACTTACATGATCATCAGGGTTAAAGTTGTTAAATTGACTTATGCTAGTTAGTCTCACCATGATGACTAGTAACTTTTATTTGGTAACTAACATAATTAATTCACTGTCTTGAAATCAGTCATAGGAAAAAGGTGGGATTTGAAGCTAAATGAAAGTATCCTTTATTCTTGATTTAAAATCATTTTTCTAGTTGTTTACTTTAGTAATTAGTTGAATATTTTAATTAAGTTAATCTGAACATGTAAAATCAGATAAAACCCCCACTTTTAGTTGTTTTTCTTAGTTTTGCTTTTAGTAGTTATTTTATTAATTAAATACCATTCCCTATGATCGACACCCGACTTACCCAAACTATTCTATAATCTGACTAGGTACACTTCCTATAGGTGCATAATTTAGCTAAATATTTAGGCTTATAAATTTAAAGCTAAATAGTTATATAAAGTGCACATCGGACTTCATTGTTACCCTTTAAACTTGAGAATTAGGAGCATTAATGTCAAGTTGGATTTCCATCACTAAATGATTTTATTATGGTTTTAGACCGATTACTCTCGTGGTGGATGTAACCAAATATCTCATCAGAGGTTTTGTAAGAGGATCTACCAAGTTCCTACTTGTCTTCACATAAACAACTTTGATGGTATCACACTCAATTAGTTGTCTCAAAAAATTATGTCGCAGACCTATATTTCTTGACTTCCTATTATATACCACATTGTATACTTCAGAAAGTGTGGCCTCACTGTCACATTACATGGGTATACATCGCATTGGAATATTCTAAAGACAGATATCTATGAGTAGATCTCAAATCCACCCTACCTCTTTTCCTGTTACTGCTAAGGCAAATAGCTCTGCTTCTATAATTGAATAAGCTATGCATGTTGGTTTCTTGCTCGTTCAAGAGATAACGCCAGGATCTACCAAGTTCCTACTTGTCTTCACATAAACAACTTTGATGGTACCACTCTCAATTAGTTGTCTCAAAAAAATTATGTCGCAGACCTACATGTCTTGACTTCCCATTATATACCGCATTGTATACATTAGATAGTGTGTCCTCACTGTCACATTACATCGGTATAGATCGCATTGGAACATTCTAAAGACGGATATCTATGAGTAGATCTCAAATCCACTTTACCTCTTTTCCTGTTACTTCTAAAGAAAATAGCTCTGCTTCTATCATTGACTAAGCTATGTGTGTTTGTTTCTTGCTCATTCAAGAGATAACACCACTAGCTAGAGTATAAATCCAACCAATTTTGAATTTTGAATTATTGGTTTGATTTATACAGCTAGCATCAGAATAACCTTCTAATATTTTGTTAGATGACGAATAAATCAACTCAAAAGTACTTGTCCTTTTTCAAGTATCCTAGTATTATACCCACTGCGTTCCAGTGCTCTGTCCTTGGGTTAACATTGTATTGGCTTTGTTTTCTTACAACGAATGTGATATTAGGTTGAGTGTAATGTGTTGCATACATCATGCTTCTAATTACACTTGAATATTCTAGTTGAGCCACTACCCGATGAAAATTTACATTTTGTTTCACACTTAAATCAAAAGGAATGTAAAATTCCTTAACATTCAAACGTTGAAGCTTTGTGAGAATTTTCTCTATGTAATGAGATTGAGTTAGAGAAATCTGACTACCTGTCCTTTTCACCTTTATACCAAGAATGGTATTAACTTCTCTTAGATCTTTCATCTTAAAGATAGAGGATAGGTATTTATTCATCTCAAGAATACCTTCTAAGTAAGTACCAATTGAAAGGTTTTGTATGCTCAAGAGTCATATTAAAATGATATTGCTAATTAACATATTATACTAATGGGTCACACTAACAACAACTTGATACAATTGATCATTTATTAGAAATTGATTTTAATAATTATTCATTAAACTGTTATAATTAATTGAAAATTATTTATTTCTTGGAAATAAAAAGGTTTCAGTAGCAAGTAACATAATATATATGGTATGATTTATTATGTCATGCACATTATTTTTGGACTAGAAATACTTTTGACTTTTAGCCAAAAGCCAAAGTTTATATTTTATAAAAAGAAGTTTTCAAAATTTATAAAATTTCGTCTTATTTTATATGTTTATAAAACAGAATAAAAGAAGCATGACCTTTTGATTTGTTTAATCAAAAGCATGGCTACTTCTTAAAGGCATGACAAACAAGTTCCTTTTATAACATAAGTGCTTAATTGGTTAAAGACTCATGTGTACTGTTTTAGCTTTAAGAGAGTGCATGAAAGGCTTTCATTTTTGACCTTTTTACATGCCAAAACCGTGAGTATGCTTGGCGTACTCATTCTCTTATATATATATATATTTTTTTTTTGCTTTTACACTTGAAAGAACACTTGCATTTCTCACTCTTTATGTTCATACTTTTTTATGAACTTAAAGATTAAGAGTTTTACAAGACTAGTATCTTAAATCATGTCGAGTTCTTGTTGGTGTCTCAGTAGTTTCCACATTCTCCATCAACTTCCAAGCCTCCCAAGAGGACCCAAAGAACACAAAGGTTGTTATTTCTTCATTTCCTTCTTTGGTTGTGCTTTTATCATTCCCTAACTTGTAAGATGATCTTTGGTGTGTGTAATTTGTTATGCTATTTTCGAAAAACACAAGTCTACTGTTTTCCATTTTACTAGTTTATGAAACTATTTTGAAATAAAACCCAACACCAATGATCAAAATATCATCGATCGAAAGACAAATAACGACCGTGTATTCGGATGTGCATTTAGAATAAAGACAATATTTCTCATCACTATAGTTTTGAAATCCGAAAGCGGTAACAATAGTGTCAAATTTATCATGCCACAATTTAGGATCATACTTCAAACAATATAAGGATTTAATGAGTTTAACTCCCCGATTCTCAGGTATTAATTACATAAGAATTATTTGATGAAGCCCTACTCGACGAGTCGGTCCACTTACTCATCGAGTAGCAGCGGGGTGGGACCGCGTGTTAAGTGACCTACTCGACGAGTCCACTTTGGGACTCGGCGAGTAGGAGCTGGCAGAAGAAACCCTAAATCCCGGGGTTTGCACCCCTATTTAAAGGTGCCTCAGCCTCCTTTGGCCTCCTTGAAGTCTTTGAGATCCCTTAAAACCCTAATACGTGTGTGTGCCATTGTGTGATTAAAGTTTGAAAAGAGGATTTTGGAGAGAGAAGGCTTAGAGGAGAAGGGTATTGGAGCAAGTGGAGTGTGGAAATCAACTCTTATCTCAGTCATCATCTTCTGGAGGTAACCAAATCGCCTTTCTTCTTGTTAATCTCTTCCATTGTTGAGTTTTAGAGTTTTTGGTGAAGTATTAAGTTGAAAGGATGAGCTATGGGATAAATCTGAGGTTGTAACTTAAGATCTGGACCCTCCTTGGATGATAGAATCATAAAGTTGTTGTACTGGTTATGATTGAGGTCCCTCTTAGACTTGAAGCTTCATTAAGAACTTAAAATAGACATTTAGAGCCTTTATAGCCATGCATGCACGTAAAGTTTGCAACTTTACGTGATAGGTATGCCCAAGAAGCTTGGATCTGTGATTTGGGGCCGCTGCATGGCTTAAATCAAGTCCGTATGGAAAAAAGGACTGAATGGACTCGGTGAGTCGCAAGGTTGACTCGGTGAGTCACATGAAGATGGCTGTGAACTCGACGAGGTGGATGAACAACTCGGCGAGCCCGATGAAGATCACCATAAGACTCGACGAGTTGAAGAACAACTCGGCGAGTCGGATGAGTTTTCCCTAGATTATGTATGCATGTGTATCTGTCAAGTTGCAAGGAGGGAACTCGACGTGTGACCTTAAGTTTGATTGAGGATCAAAGGAACTCGACGAGTCACTCCGATGACTCGGCGAGCTGGAATGTACTTCAGGGAACTCGGCGAGTAGCCAAGGGTACTCGGCGATATAGTGGTTTATAGAGTACCTTGTAAGGTTAAGGACTTATGAGTATGATGTACTATGATGATAGGTGGTGGAACTTGTGTCAAGTGATCCGAGAGTTAGATTTTACCTTTCGTGTCGACATCTACGAGGTGAGCTATCCTCACTATATCGATAGGGTCTATGGCACCAAGGTCGGCCCTTTAGTTATTATTGTTATGGTATGTTGCATGTGGTTATGATTTGTTAGTTCGGAATCGAGGTAGATAGTATGTTATGCTTTTATGATCCGTAGGGATTGGTGTGTTGGTGACCTGATAGGTCGGTACTCTAGTTACAGGCGAATTCTATGATTATGATCAGTGAGATAGATATGCTTGATGTTTGTATATGCCAGTATATGATAGCTATGCGCATATGGTTATTTGCTTGTTGGTCGGGTTGAGGCGGTCCTGCTTTGTGCTGACGGCCAACATACCCTATGAGCGGTCCAAGGAGACTGTAGGCCCACGTGGCGGACCAATCATGCCGAAGGCTCGGGATAGATTCAGACAGACTGTAGGCCCGGTAGGGCGGTCCAGTCAGGCCGATGGCCCAATATACAAGATGATTGATTGATTATTACTGATATGGTATGGTCAGTGTGGTATTGGTATTTTAGGGGTAGCTCACTAAGCCCTCGGGCTTACATTTTTTAGTTTATTGTTTCAGGTACTTCAGCAGTCCATGGAAAGACAAAGGCGTGACCGTACCGCTCCTCATCCTTATGTTATGATTTTTGGGACACTCTGATGGAAAATGATTTGAAAACATTTTGTAAACGATGCTTTACGGTTTTTATTTATGATTGAAGAAGTTTAAATTTGGTGTAAAAATTATGGATGTTACAATGAGTCTCCAAACTTTATTTTCTTGTCCATGTATCACAAAACCTTCAAGTTGCTCTAAGTAAATCTCCTCTTTCAAATAACCATTCAGAAAGGCTATTTTCACATCCATTCGGTGAATGTATATTCCTTTCAAAGTTGATATTTCTATGAGAGTTCTAATTGAGCTAATCCTAGAAAGTAGGGCATAAGTATCAGAGTAAATTTTCCCTTCACGCTTCTTCTACTCTTTAGAAACTAATCTTGCTTTATAGGCAAGTATGGATCTATCTGGGTGATATTTTTATCTTGAATATCTACTTGGATCCTATGGGTCTTCTCCCTTTGGGTAGATCATCTAACTCCCAAGTTCTGTTTCCCAAAATAGAATCCATTTCATCATTGATGGATTCCTTCACAAAGGAGCATCCCTAGATGACATGGCTTCAATGAAGGTCTTACGATCATCATCTAAATTGATGGAAAATATAACCTGTCTCATTACTTTATTTTGATAACCTCCAACCAAGTAAGACTAAAATTCATCTCTTATATTTTTCTCTTTTCTAATCCTTGTACTTATCCTTGATTCTTCTATAACTTGAGAAGGTTGAACATTTTCTTGAGAAGTAATTGGGGCTATTTTTGGATTCGAGTTTTCAAAGTCTCTAGAATACTTGTCTTTGAAGAATTCCACATCTCTGGATTCTATGACAACACCAGATTCGTCATCAATTAGTCGGTAAGCCTTGTTGTTCTGAGCATATCCAATGAACACAATCTTCATAGTTCAAGTTCCTAATTTGGATCTCTTAGGATCGGGTGTCATATAGTAGAAAACACATCCCCACACTCTCAAATAGTCTAGGTTAGTTTTTCTACCTTTCCACAACTCATACAAACTTATAAGAATCACACAACTAATGATCCTATTATGGAAATAGCAAGCAATCAATAATGCTTCCTCCCACAAATTATTTGGTAGACCTGATCGGTTCAACATGCAATTGACCATCTAACAAAGGGTTCTATTCTTTCTTTGTAGAAAACCATTATGTTGAGGAGTATAGGGTAAAGTTCTTTCGTGTTTGATGCCATTCGCTTCGCAAAATGTGTCAAGCTATTGGTTGAAATATTCCCCGCCTCTATTCGAGTATAAAATTTTAATGTAACTTTCAAGTTGATTTTCGACTTCAACCTTATATTATTTTAAATGCATTATAAGCTTCATCTTTTGATCTTAGTAGATAAACATGTGGATATCGACTAGATTCATCATAAAATGTGATTAACTACCTTTTTTCTCCTCAAGTAAGTATTCCATTTAATTCACATATATCAGAATGAATCAACTCAAGTAATGCTTTATTTCTTTTAACTGATGGAAATGATTTCTTTGTAAACTTTGATTTCACATAAGGTTCACATTTTTTTTCAAAATCTTTTGTGTAATATTTTAGCATTCCTTTGGTTTGAATTTTTTTTAATGTTTTTCACATTAGTGTGTGCTAAAGTTTTATGCCATAAAAAATGAACAAACTAAATAACAAGAAAAGCTCATTTCATTCACACATGTAATCATTCCACTAGTTACATCATTCCCAGAAACACTAGAAACATTTTCAACACTTAAACCACCACTCTCAATACTTGGCCTTCTTGCACAACCTTCATCACTAAGGAAAATATGATACATTCCTACACAGTTATTCATCCTTCCAACATACATTTTTCCCTTAGTGATCACAATTTTGCCTTTCTCGAGCTCCATCTTGAACCTACCCTTGTTGAACTTGTCAGCATAAACCAAACCCTTCGAGATAGTAAAGACGTGAAGAATATCTCAAAGGGTAACCCAGCTACCACATGTGAACTTGAAGCGAACATGACCTTTCCATTGCACTTCAACTATGTGGCTATCTGCACAAATCATGACCATCCCAGGTGCTAGTGGATGGTAAGTGCGGAAGTTTTCTCATTGCCTACAAACATGAACAGTGGCTCCAGTGTCGACGAACCAACCTCAAACCGAAATTTCTCAATTCAGAGAAGATATCATGAATTTATCTCCAAGGTTCACATTGGCCACTAGGTCGGTAACCTGCTTAACTACATGTGTCGTCCGTACTGATTTGCGATCTTTGCATTCGCTCACGTAATGCCCAATTTCTCTACAGACAAGGAAAGGACTGACCCTCTTTGGCTTTGAGTTAGGGTTATGATTACAAGGTTTCTTGAAGCTTTGTTTCTTAGGTTCCAAATTTCTTTTGTTACGTCCCCTAGACGTGTCCATGTGAACGAAACCCCCACCTGACAAGTGATGCACACTCAATTCGACTTTACTACCCTTGTCCTCGAAGCAAGTTTTCTCCTCAATGTGAAGGTGCTTTATCAGAGTATCCAAGGGGTAGTCCTCCAATTTGTGCATCATTCTCTTAGAGAAGTCTTTCAATGACGGTGGAAAATTTTCAATAATCGTACTAACTTGAACGAGTTCTGAGAGAGTGATGGAAAGCATGTTCAGCCTGTTGACCATGTCGTGGAGTTCATGCCTTCCTCATGTGCCTTGGACACCACTAGGTACTTTTTAGTACCTTCCACATGTGCCTTGTACTTGAGTTCCAAGGCTTTCTAAAGATCTTTTGGATATGTGACCGACACATACAGATCATAAAGTCGATCAAATATGGAGTTCTTGATGTGGGCCACACATAGTTCGTTAGAATCTCTACATAGAGCCATTCATTTCTCCAGATCAGAGATGACATTCGGATCCACAACTATTCCCGCTTTAGGAATTAGGGGGGGGGGAGATAGGGTGAAAAACATAGTCGAGCTTTAGCACACGAAGCATGAACTTGATCTTTGACCATCAAATTGGTCAAGTCGGGCGAAATCTTGGTTCACGATTTGGAAATTAGCATATGGATTTAAGTGTCCATAAGTCTAGAATTCATATCGCAATAACATCTTTAATATTTTTGAATTTCCGACTTGATATTAAAACAATCTGATAATTACTCATGAAGTAATCATGAATTATTTAGCATTGACAAACAAACGAATGGACAGATAATATTAATGATTAATTATCTTAAACGCTTTCACAAAAGCAAACAACTAATGAATAATATTGAGGATTAAACATTGACATGTCGTGAGATAATAAATATAACTATTATCAATTCAATTACAATGTTTCGTCTAGAAATCAAATCGATACTTCATGATCAGATCTGATTGTAAGAAAGGAGTAGAAGCATACTGTCTAATCATCATAAGAAATTAAAAGATGTAACAGTAAAGTAAACCGACTTGTCAGCAATTGATTTTGATTGTAGAAACATGCACATATCTGAATCCTGTCCTTCAAGGTTTTTACATCGCTTTACGGTTGTAAGCTTCAAGGTAAACACCTAGGATTTAATGCAGTTTATTCTTCGTTCCAATAACTATGGAAGAGGAATAAATGCAAAGTGATTACTCGGAAAGATGGAAGAAGTTGCAGATAGCAGAGAGAGCTCAATTTTTACGTAGGCGTTAATATGGATCCTAGCGAGTTGTATTTTTAGTTACAGGAACCCTAGAAGGCAATAAAAACCCCTCTATGATTGGGCCTTAGAAGCCATAGGGTTACACCTTTCTCTCCAAGCAACTCATTTTTGGGCCTTCCAAATTATTTTGGTGAGAATCGCGACATGAATTTCGTGAACCCGATACGGTCCAACTCGAACGATCCATGGCCTACTAAAAATAAAAGTTTCTTATCTCCCAACGAACGAAGTGTTGTGCGAAGTTCTAAGTGTACCTAAATTGAGCCACTGTGTGACATCTGTTAGGCTAGGCACATGTGTGGGCTCGGCTCATCTCTTGATCCACTTAAAACCTTTGAAGTCCTATCAAGAGAAAAACATTATAAACCCACCAAATATTTCTTCCCCCACCAGTGTGGGACAATAAGAAATTAGCCAACTTGCATTTCCCACTATAATTTCCAACATCATGAAGCCGTTGAAATTATGAGCTAGACTTAGTAAATAATATTAATATGGTAATCCGTGTGGCAACTAAAAGGAAGTTATAACTTGGATATGTGGTTAATCCAATGATTCTGTAAAGGAGTGCAACCATTAGGTTTAAAAGTCACATTGGTTGACTTGTATGTAGATATGTGTATGTAACTCTGAGCTGTTGTTGTGTTAATAAAATTCAGTACCTTATACTCTATGTATCCCTCTTTGTCACACACGAAAACCTCTTCTTTTAATAATACATGCTTGTAGAAACAACTCTGAAACTATAAACCTCTTGAGTCCAATGCTATTTTCAAGCTGTTTTGCAAAGCAGTGTTATTTGATATTCAATTCAACAAAGTGGTACCGAAACCAACTAAAATTATAACACAATTCATACTCTAATGGCTATGAACAACAATGTTTTTCATGCTCTACTTTTTGATAAACCAAATGAAATTATAACCAATGGAGTATTCAAATGAAAGTGTTATTTTTTACTCTCGAGATCTGTGGAGTGTGGTTGAGGATGGATATAATGAACTCAAAACACCAATTATTTGGACTGCACAATAAAATCTGGAAGTGAAAATTAATAAGAACAAACACAAGAAGTCACTATTCATGATTTACCAAGCAGTCGAAGAAACCAATTTCGTGAGGATCTCAACATCAACTTCATCTAAAGATTTGATAGAGTAAGGTTCTTAGCCTATGTGTGGAATAAGTATCATTACATAACTAAAGTAAACAATAATGAAAGACAAGTAAGAAAATTAAGAATAATAAAAAATATGAAGAACAATAAGATGATAACTTGGAGAAAGGTTTACTTAATATATGAGAAAACCTGAATTTTATATTATGTGGTAGAGCACCAATTTATAAGGAAACCTCGTAACGCATTTAGGGTCAATAAAATTACATTAAGGATAATACAACTAATACAAGGCAATAAAGTTAAATCATAAATAGTACAACCGAAGATATTAGTTGTACTATATATGTTCAATGTAAATGATATTTTATTTGATAATTTGATCCCTATTAAAATAAGTGAAACAACTAGAATTGATGTCTTTGGTTCACATAATGACAGTCTCTAGGTAGTAACCTCGGTTGGCTAAAAGCCTCGGTTGACTAGAGCCTCTATCGGCAAACTCTCGTTTTGCAAAGTTCACTTCTTATTGCCACAATACCCCTTTAAGAGATCGTAGCTTCAATCTCTTTTAAGGATTGTTATTGAAGAACTTGGTTGCTTAAACAATCCTATTTCTAATACTAATCCACCAAGTCACATCATCCATAATTCATCTATTCAGTTCCCAAGAGCCCATTTTTCAGTGATTTTAATTTTGATCATCATTTCCAGTAGCTTAATTTAGTACATATTCTTTTCTCTCACTCTGAAGAAAGCATCATATCGATTTCGAATGAAGCATAAATGACTCCAATTTCTAGTTTTTCAGTTGGTCCTTAATATGTTTTGTCGATTTCTTTTAAGCTTTGGTCATGCTCTGAAGAAGAGGTGTTTCAAAAGATCTTGTAGAACTTGATGTCTCTCCATCCAAAGTATATGGTGATGGTCTCGATATAAATTTCGATTTTGATGAAAAATAATATAACTTGGATATGTGAGAAGGATTTCTTCTAAAAGTAGTATCCTAAGGTGATTAAATCTTCATGTTTGATCATTGGAAAGTCAAAATTGGATAAACCGAGTTTGGTACTATCGTTTATGATTGTGACAAACCGTTTGGGATTTCAAGCTTCACTTCTAAAATCGTAAGCAATTTTTGATTTTGCTTAAGGAGAACACTTCATCTTCTGTCGTTGCATGATCCTTCTAGAAGGCTTAAAATCTTTCTTGCTCATCCTTGGATGATTCTATTGATAAACGTGCCTAAGATCATAACTAAATTGGTATAAAGCTAGGAATGGAAGCAAAGTCCTTTTTGGGTTCCCTCATAACTAGAAATAACTAAAAATGATATTAGGAGAGAGAGAGAGAGAGAGAGAGAGAGAGAAATAATTTGATAATATATTATGTGATATATATATATATATATATATATATATATATATATATATATATATATATTAATTGGAATTAGGTAATTGATATATTAATTTGTTACGTGATTAATAATTTAACATGAGATCAATAGTTAAATAATTGATTTGTTAATTTGTATAGTTAATAAATAAATAAATTATTAATTAGGAATTAATTTAGGATTAACTGGAATTAATGAAAGGTGTAAGGGGTGAAATGTAATTCTTCAATAGTTGAACAAAAGAAGAAATTCTAGAAACTTCCATGACATAGACGGTTTTGGAGGCTCTTTTAGGATTTTTGGAAGCTTCATGGTTGCATAAAAGGAAATGATTTGAATTTCGATTAAATATATTGTTTAATTATTTCAAATTTGCATTTTCCTGCAAGTTACCTATACTATAAATAGGAACCCAAGGCCATCAATTTCCGTTCAAACCTTCACCTACAAGCATAAGAACAAAATATCCACTTTTCTCCTCTTCATTCTATGGTTTCTAGGGTTTTGGGTGTGAGCCATTAGAGACTTTAGATTTCTGGTGCTTGCTTTCCAATGTTTTCAAGAAGGAATTTTGTTTGGTTATTTATTTTAATAATCAAAAGATATGTAAACTCTAACTCTATGTTTATTTCGATTAGTATCGAGTTCCATTAGGGTTCTTGATGCTTATAGTTTATTGCTATCAATATAGGAAACATAGATCCAATTAGGTTACTTGTGCACTTAAGAGTTAAGTTATTTTCCACCCAATGCAAACATTTATAACCTATAAAACCCACAAGTGGTATCAGAATCATAGTTTTCTAGTTGATTGTGCATAATAGTGAATAGATCAAAAATAGGGTTTATATAAATTAAACCCTAAAGGCTTGAATTTTTGAATAAAGCTAGGGTTCTGGAAAACGTAGTCTCCACCCCCTAAATTTCGAAAATTTCTAGGGTTAGTTACAGTTTTCTTATTTCCTTAATTATTGTTTTAAGAGCCTTGAAATAGAATAATAAAAATTGGAAAACCAATGCCCTTGTTTTCGAAAATTAGAAAGGATGAAATTTGAATTATTTAATTAATTTTTAGTTGTATATAATTAGTTAATCCATGAATAATTTAAATTAATTTAATTAATAGTTAATTAAAAGATAAAGATCAAATCATTATTGGTTTAATTTTAATTAAATTAAAAAGTTTAATTTGCATAATTAAAAGTTTAAACCTTGTATTTTGAAAATTTTTAAATACACCTTATATATATATATATATATATATATATATATATATATATATATATATATATATATATATAGAGAGAGAGAGAGAGAGAGAGAGCTAGGTTCAAATGTGGATTGACATCTATTGTGTGGACGTGTGAATAATGCTATTTTGTGAGAATTACAAACAAAATATGTTGTTTGATAATATGAATACGTTCAATCTTATATAATTATTTTAATTATTAAGCATTTTCACTAATTAAATCGTCTATAATGTTATTATACACTTTTTTGTTTTGATTCTTTGGAACAACTCGATGAATTTAGTAGATCTTTTTAGGAGGCTTCAATGACCATAGATCGAACCTATCCAATTTTTACAGTGCGATGGTTGACTGTTCACGGCGTAGCTGTACCTACCGTTTCTTTTTTGGGGTCAATATCAGCAATGCAGTTCATACAACGATAAACCTAATCCGAATTATAGAGCTACGACACAATCAAACCCAAACGAACAAAATGTTGAATTGAATCTATTTTCATTCTTTCAGAATGTTATCATGATGTTTATTGAGTCGTATTCTGTAACAATTAAAATAAATAAAAAATGATGAATGAGAACAAAAATGAATTAGAATTGGTGAGAATCCATTAAAATAACAATAGTTCTGTGAGATTGAATGTATTCACATTACTAAACAACATATTCTCTTAGTAATTTTCATAAAATAGCATTATCCACACGTCCACACATTAGTTGTCCATCCACATTATAACCTAGCCTATATATATTATATATATATATATATATATATATATATATATATATATATATATATATATATATATATATATATATATATATATATATATATTAAAAGTGAATTACTATATGTATAAGAATAAGTCAGTCGAATCGCTGGTTTGCCTTATTCTTGAAGCCATACTATTAGAGGGGGGGAGTATAAGGAAACGGCATGTAAAATGATCGTCATTGGGTTTCCACTCTCACCCATCGCTCCCTTGTATGGTGGAGGGTCGTTAGTAGAACGTGTTCGATATTACATAAACTCATTAAAAGAATAATGATACAAAAGTACTAGAATATTCTTTAAAAATCTCACTCTAGTTACTTTAGGAAAAATGTTAAAAGTATGCTAATTCATTAAAACACAAATCCTGCTTTATATGTCATTAGTAGAGCGTGTGTTGTTAACCAGCACGCTAATAGGGAATATAAAGAGATATGATGGGTGTCTCGAAAATTATCATTGTTGATCGAGCATGTGTGGTTAATCGGCACATCAATGTGAGATGATAAATGACATCGAGGTTGTCAAAAGGGTTTGCATGGTTATTCACATCTTGTTTGTGATCCTCGACAACCCAGTCACAAAAGAGCATAATCCGAGATTAAACATGTCATTTATCAGATTCAATGAATCTCAAAAGATCTAGAAGTTTCGTAATATTGGAATTGGTAAAAGCCTTACCTACTGTTAATGTTTCCATGTACGGTCACGTTAAACTTAATGGAAGGCCTAGATAAAGCGTTAGCATGCTAGTACTTGGTTGAGACCAGATCTAGGCCCACATGATCCAGCCCCAGGTTGATATCTCACTTCCCGTCACAAGGAAAGAAAAATCTACATGATCTCCTCATTCACCCACAACAATCAGAAGGCGACGAATAGCTAAGGTGATGCCCAAAACTGACGTCACGTGCCAATTAGTTAGCGTGGTTAAATCTCTCAGTAACAGGTGGCCACGTCTCACGCTAATTGGACGAGGTCCCTACAGTCCGTTAGAGGCATGTATAAAAGGATCTCTTTCCACCTCAAGGAATGGATCCCCTCTTCTCTCTAAAATAGATGACCCTAAAATTACCTATCTTAAAAATCTAACTTGATCATTGGAGCGACATCCCGAGAGAACACCCGGACATCCTTTAACGATTCTTCTCTATGTTGGGTTATTAGAAAAAATCTCAAGGAAGATTCATCATCCCGCATCACCCCCCTCCCCCCCCCCCCCCCGAGACATGTCGCAACATTTGGCGCCATCCGGACGTATCCTGAGAGTGATACAGCCAATTAACGACACTGGTTCTTCGCAAAACGGCGATCTAAGCCCTACAACACCTATGCCTACAATAGGAGATCTCTTTCATATATCGGTGGCAATATCCAAAGGACACCACCGCGAGTATAAGTCACATACCCTAATCTAGGTGCTCATGGCACAAATCTCACCGACTACGGGGCCAATACTTTAGAGCAGTTTCTGGAAGTTGTCATCGGACGATTCATCTCCTCAGATAACGATATTTCATCCTGATCTACTGCAAGGACTTCTACACGACGGCGTGGAAGTACTTACTATCTCTAATCCTTGTAAGAGAAACACGACTCACCAAGCATGGGACGAAATAGAGGTACTATCGAGAAATCTACTCAATATCAGTTTTTCGAGCAAAGATCCCAGACCATCGAACTGGGATCCACGAGATCCACTCCTCATATCTAGATTCATTCGTAACACGAAAATCCATCGAATATATATCTACAACGGTAGTTTCTCTGATATACTCTACGAGTACCATTTTAGACAACTAACGGATGCATGGAAGGACTGGCTAAAGCCCCTAACCGGTGGGCCATTGATATGGTTCATTGGACACAGTTTATAGCCATTAGGAACAATTCGACTGCCCTTAATGAGGGCCAGTCATGAGGAGAGGGCTCAAATCACATGAACAATCGAATTCTCTGTGATCCGACATCCAACAAAACACAACATTCTGCTCGGACGGTCGACAATCGCCTCACTACACCTCGTACCATCAATGATCCATGGCATCGTTAAATCTAGCACACACCAGGGATCAATGATGATCCTCGCCACAAACACCAGGGCAACACAACATCACCAAATCATAGTCGCTCTCGAGCTTGTGCGAGCGCCAAAGAAGTCAAAAGAGGGATGTTCCACTAAGCAGCACCAAATAAACATGGAATATCCAGAATAGCTCGTGCGAGTTGGTGCTCACTTGTCTGATGAAACCAGGGCACGACTGGTGGCAATCCTGAAACAATACTCCATTGTTTTTGCCAGGAAACCAACTGATCTGTCGTGGCGAATTAGCATTGATTATTCATATCTTAACAATGCCTACCCAAAGGACTGTTACCACCTCCTGGAGATCGATCATAAAGTCCAATCGCTTGAAGGTATTCAGCTCAAATGTTTCCTCGTTGCATACATGGGTTATCACCAGGTACATATGAAATGAGAAGATGAGGCGAAAACAGCCTTCCATACCGAAAAGGCACCTTTTGCTACCAAAAAATGCTATTCGGGCTCAAAAACATGGGCGCTACTTATCAAAGGCTGAAGGACAAGGTATTCGACCAATCAAATTGGTAGGAATATCGAAGTCTACGTCGACGACATGGTAATAAAGAGTCGTGATGAGGAAACATTGCTCCAAGATGTGGAAGAAACCTTCAGAATGCTAGTTAAAGCGCAGATGAAGCTAAACCCAGCTAAGTGCACCTTTGGAGTCAAGGAAGGGAAATTCCTTGGGTATCAGGTATCCAAGGAAGGGATTCTCCCTAATCCTACTAAAATACAAGAGTTCCTTGAATCGAAATCCCCCCACAATCTCAAAGGGATACAATAGATCAGTGGTATGTTGACGGAAGAAGCAGATGCGGCATCGCAAAAACACTCAAAGGATGTTTAGACAAAAAAGCAGTTTATATGGACAGAAGAAGCAGATGCGGCATCGCAAAAACTGAAAGACGCCCTACAACAACTCCCAGCTCTCACCTGCCTACTCGTAAGGGAGACACTACATATGTACTTAGCATCGTCTGAAGAGGCAATATCCTCTATGCTAGTAGTAGAGAGAGAAGATAAGCAGATCCCCATCCATTTTGTTAACAGGGCCTCGCAAGGGCCAGCAGTCAATTACCCGGCCCTAGAAAATCCAGTCCTCGCCCTGGTTTACACAGTCAGATGACTGTAGAGACATTTCCAAGCCTACAAGGTGGATGTTTTGACCAGTTACCCGATAAAGCAAGTACTACTAAGGCCAAAAAAATTTGGGCGCCTGGCCAAACGGGCCATAGAGTTGGGTGAACACGACATCCAATACCACCGCAGAACCAACATCAAAGCCTAAGCCCTTGCAGACTTCCTGGTCGAAATCCCAGATACTATCAAGGGAGTGCCAACGACAATCTCCACCGATCCACTCGAGCCTGAAGCTGGTAAGGAACTTTGGAAAATGTACACCGATGGCGCGTCAAGTAAGGAAGGCTTAGGTGCAGGCCTGATCCTCCAAAGCCCCAAAGACAAATACATGACTTATGCGTTGCAATTTGACTTTCAAGTATCCAACAATGAGGTAGAGTACCAGGCACTATTAGTAGGTCTGAGGCTCACCACGAAGGTTGGCACAAAGCAAATAGTTGCCCTCATCGATCCACTGCTTATCACAAACTAGGTAAATGGAACGTACGAGGCTAAAGACTCAAGGTCGCATAAATACCTAGATGCAGTCCGAAGTCTAACAAGCACGTTCAAAAGCATTTCCATAAAACAAATATCTCGGGGAAAGAATGCAAGGGCGGATGCTCTCGGCAAGTTAGCCTCAACTTCCTATAATCACTTAACAAAGAAAGTTCTAGTCGAAGTGCTCCCGAAGAGAAGTATCAATAACCAAAGGGTTAATACAATATCGACTGCACTGGAATGGACCAAACCGCATGTTGATTACTTGCGCCATGTCATGCTACAAGATGACCCTGAGGAGGCAAGAAAAGTCATGGTCAGGGTGTCACATTTTTCAATTAGGGACAACCAATTATACTGAAGAGGGTATCTCAGTCCATGGCTAAAGTGCATATCCAAGGAAGAGGGACAAACATTCCTAGAAGGAAGTCATTCGGGGAATGCGGCAGCACATGAAGGTGGCCGAGCACTCAGAGGCAAAAATACTCTGCCTAGGGGTATATTGGCGAGATGTGTACAACGACGCTACAACCCTAACCAAGAAATGCAAGGAATGCCAGACATTCGCTCCTTACCAAAGTCAACCGACCATGTCGTTGACCAACATCACCAGTCCCTGGCCCTTCCACCAATGGTGGATTGACATATTGGGACTTCTCCCACTAGCGTTGGGAGGTGTGAAATTTTTGTTAATGGTCATGGATTATTTCACGAAGGGGATAGAGGCAGAACCACTGGCCACCATCACTGGCAAACAAATGATAAAATTCATGAACAAGAACATCTTGGCCATTTTGGCACACCCAGAATCCTCGTAAGCGATAATGACACACAATTTGAAGGAAGTCCCTTCAGAGAGTGGCGCGAAGACAAAAATATTCATCGTCGTTTCACGTCAGTGATGCACCCTCAGGCCGATGGGCGAACTGAAATATCGAACAAAAACATAGTTAATGGTTTGAAAAAAAAGCTACTCAGATCAAAGTTCATCTGGGTGGATGAACTACGGGACGGAAGTGGTCCTCCTATTGAAAATAGTGGCCGACTCCCTACAAACAGAGAGTTTCGAGGAAGCAACCAACGAAGAAGGGCAACACCAGGACCTGGACATGCTCGACGAAAAACATGAGGTGGCATAGCTACGTCAAGCATTGTACAAATTACGAACTGATAACTGTTACAATCGTCAAGTCCGGGTCAAGAATTTCAAAGCCGGAGAATGGGTGCTAAGAAAGAACGAGTATGGCCATGCTGAAACATTAGGGAAACTCCGTGTCATGTGGGAAGGACCATACAAAATCGTGGAAGCCTATATGAATAGTGCTTATATCCTAGAAGCTCAGGACAGGCATGGCATTCCAAGAACGTGGAATGTGCAGAGCCTGCGTCACTTTTAATCTTAAAATGAGTGTTAAAGGTAGAATCAATGCCAACAAAAGCATTGTGAATTTATTTTAACATGTAAATGTAATCATCAAAAATTACTTTACTACTTTCAATTTATTACACTGTAAACAAAACTAGAGTAAATAGAAAGGGAAATTCAGATGCACCTTATTTTCAAGCTTGAAAAAACAAAACAAAGAGGTTGTGTACATTTACCGTGTGACAAAAAGGACTGATCATCCAACGTCACACGAGCAAAATCGTTACAAGGAGGCAGCCACAGAGTTTTCATATAGAAGGCTCATAACCTTCCTACTATAACATGTTTACCAATTACATTAAAATATACATATGAAAGAACATGTGAAATAAGTGTAGAAGAGTCATAACCTTCCACTAAGAAGAAAAAATAAAACTAGGTGAGCATCAAGATGACGATCTTGGCTACACCCAGGGTCTTTAAGCAGTAAATTAGAACAAATTTCTCAAAGGCCTATTTCAGTAACGCATAAAGAGTTCACCAGTAAAGGAACTCAGGTCAGGTGTAAACAGAGCCTGCATCAATACCATGTGATGGCCAACATAAACCATACATGAAGCAACAAAACAAAAAGAATAGGTGCGGTAATATCAAACCTTTCATGCCCACAAATAAAAAGAAAACATTGTCATAGTTGCCGGACTCCCGGACTTTTGAATGGCCACAGAGGGCAGAAAAGACCATAAACAAACAAAGGAAAAGAAAATATTGTTGATGGGGATCACGCCAGAACAAAGCACAAAATAGGGCTACTTATCACCAGGAGCAGAGCTTGGGCCGGAGCCTGACCCATCGCTCTGAGCTTCTTGACAGAGACTATGGAGCCCATCCATGTCCAGACTACCCAGGCGAAGGTAATTGGCAAAGTCTGTTTCAGTAAAAGCCACTAGGGCATCTTCCATCTCTTGAGTCATGGCAGCCGCATTCTCCTTAGACTTTGGGTCAGACTCCCCGACAGTTACCTGCTCCCAGACAATCCTTTTTTCCTATTTTACACCCGCAACAACACAAGCCTTCTGCACATGTACCAAGCCTTGGAGAAACTGAGGGCTCTCGATCACCCAGTCTGCCACCCTACTGAGCCCCTCTCTAAGGATCCAAGAAACGTCCTTCTCTAGCGCCCCTTTTGCAGTGCCCTCAGTAACCAGATCAACCTCCAGTTCTGTTGTCTGTTCGCTCAGCCCCGCGTTCTTTAAACTCAACACCTCTACACGATCATCTAGACGCCTTTCCTCTTCCTCAAGTTTTGCCACTTGATCAGCCAAGCCTGCCTTCAACGGCTCGGCCTCCTAACTGTGCTTGTCAACTTCTATATTCGCCAACTGGGCCCTCAACTCTTTGCATTCAATACTCTTCTGGTCAGAATCAGACTGGAGAGTCTCCATGTCAAAGATGCATTCAACGACTGCGACCAAATAAGATGACACCTAGACGGCGGCATAGCGCAAGTCATTGGCCATGTGTTCATCTGATAGAACCGTTAGGGCCTTAGTGGTAGCGGGACGAAATGCGTACCGACACCACTCAAGAGCGGCTTCATGATCGGAGACAAGGTCATGGGTAGTTAGCTTCCAAGCTGGCTTGTAGGCATCCAGACGAGAACCTGCAAAAAGGGGATAGTTGTGCTCTTATCAAAAGAGGCTGATGAAAGACCATGGGAAGGCGAAGGCCCAACCTACGCCTCGGCTCCTCCAGGAGTGGGGACAGGGCTGGCTGTGTTGGTGTTTCCCTCTACTATACGACCGGGCAGTTCATTTGCCCGATTGGATGCCCCCTCCGGCAGTTTTGAAGGACCCTCATCGGGGGAATGGGTGGAGCTCCTAGAACCCTCAAGCAAGAAACTCAGATTGCGTTTCTTTCAAAGAGGGGGCTCAGAGCTAGCAGTCTTGGCAAGACCGCCGACACATGCTTCCAAAACAACGAAGCGCCTCTTGACACGACAAAGACTTGTTGGAGACCCAAAAGGGCTAGGATAATTTTGGGAAGCACCAGTGACAACGACGTCTTGGAAATCCGACTCATCGTCACCACCAGCACCACCACCAGTGGCACCATCTGCACCGGTGGGAGACTCGTGTGAAACCTCGATTCCTTGACCAGAAACAGGAGGTGGAAGAGCTTCTACAAGGTCGACATCGCAACATTGAATTTCGCCCTCAAACAAAACCTGAAGATCCCCTTCCAAGGATATAATTTCTTCCCATCTGGAAACAAAGTGAAAACAACGACTATTAGCCAAAACCACGACTTCAATGCATTTTTCCTAAAAAGAAAAAAATGGGGGGGGGGGAGATAAGGGAAAAAGAGTGTTATACCTTCCTTCTTGACAAAGAACTCATACATCTTCCCATGTGCCCTCCAAGCGGTGCTTATTCCACCGGCGGCGGAAAAGAAATCAAGCCAATCCTCGCCGTTGATGCTGATCTTCTCCAAGTCGTTAGCCAGCTCCTTGTCAGCACGAAAAAGCGTGGGAGCACGGTCCACTTATGCCTTAACCCTTGTGTAGCCAAGCACCACAAGACCATTATTCACCCACAAGAGCTTTTCTTTCCAGTTCTTCTTGGTCTTTTGGTCGTGAATAAGGGTAGGGACTCCCCAACGGCGAGAAAGGGTTCAGGTCCCAAACTGGGTGGAAGCGTTGAAGAAGTGCTTGAATGCCGGAATAGTTGGTTGACAACCTAGAGCGCGACAGAGGAGCTTGAAACCTACTATCTTGTTTATAGCAATGGGAGTCAACTCCCTCACTGAGAACCCATATTCACGAATAATCAGATCAAAGAAGTCTGTGGTGGGCTAACGAAGACCTGCCTCGAATAAGGCGATTAGAATCCCGACTTTGCCCTCAGGCGGGCTGTAAAGTGACGCGTCAAGAAGATGAATTTGTACGCTGTGTTCGGGAACAAACCTGAATTGGAATTGAAAAGATTCACACTCTTCAGTAGTGAGATTTCTCCCAGAGAACAAGATGAAGCTATGAAAGAGTCCAAAGGAAAAGACGAAAAGATTTCTTTCGAATAAGAACTTAAAGAAAGAAAGGTAGTAGGTGAAGAGGATGTTCCAGGATAAGCAGAGGTTTAAATATAAAAAAGAGATGGGGGAAGCGAACCGTTTCCATAGTTAGACTGCCGAAGAGTAGTGATTTCGCCCTGATAACCGCATACGCCATCAATAGTAGTTTGTCACGTGCCTGGGAATAGACCAGAACGACGACGCTACGTCACGAACGCAGACGCCTACTGGTCTAAGGGATTTGTTAACGTTACCCTGTACGGTCACGTTAAACTTGACGGAAGGCCTAGACAGAGCGTTAACATGCTAGTACCTTGGCCCACGCGATCCAGCCTCGGGTAGATATCTCACTTCCCATCACAAGGAAAGAACATTCAATATGCTCTCCTCATTCACCAACAGCCAATTAGAAGGCAATGAATAGCTCAGGTGATACCCATAATTGACGTCACTCGGCAGTTAGTTAGGGTGGGCAAATCTCCCAGTAAGAGGAGGCCACGTCTCACGCTAATTGAACGAGGGCCCCACGATCCGTTAGAGGCAGGTATAAAAGGATCTCTTCCGCCTCAAGGAAGGGATCCCCTCTTCTCTCTCAAAAAGATTACCCTAAAATTATCTATCTCAGAAATCTAACTTGATCATCGTAGCGACGTCCCGGGAGAACACCCGGACGTCCTTTAACGATTTTTCTTCGTGTTGTGTTGTCAGAAAAACTCTCAAGGCATAATTAACAATGTAACCAACGCTTCACCGGACCCGAGATGAGCAACCACCTTAGACAATGTTGCTTTTAAAGCCTGAGAGAAAGCCAATCGACATTTATGAGGGATGCTTTTGACTGTGGTGATAGGTAGCTTAAACACACGATCAAGGAGTTGAGCATCCAACATCAACCCCTCATTGAGGTCGGCCTCCAGTTCATTGGGTGGCGACTTTTGAATACCAATAATATGTCAGCTCATGTCATCAACCCCGTCATTAAATTTAACAAGACCATCTGAGTGGTGAAACGAGCGACCCGAGGCATGTAGACTCACGCAATCCCTACATATCCATTGACCAAACGCCTTCAATGTTTCGTCCACTGATATAAACAATTCATGGTCTAAAGAAATAGCCTCTCGTAACATAGCTCTACATTCATTCGTAGGGAGGTGCATACTCTTGAGATGAGAAATCATACGAGAAATCCCCTTACCTCCTACTTCACCGTTCGGGCAACAATGAAACCACCTAAAAGGATGCAACCAAGTTCTGCATGTGAACGTATGAGAAGACATCATAAACACACAAACAAAACTTATTAAAGCCTCAAGGCGAGGCTTGAAATTAGAAGCAGAAACCCAAAGTAAAATGTGACACTCCAACAAAAGATTGGAGTGCACAATGAAAACAACACCGAGAAGAGATTCTACATCTTCTTGAGTCCTAAAATGACTGTAGCACTTGAAAACCTATTTTACACATTTTATCGAACATCTGACGTACAGAAAAATAAGTGTTTGATTTGCACCAATGAAGCTTGATAATTTAACCCATGTATAATCTTTAAAGAGGGCAACAAGTAAGAAAGAAGTCTTGATTTATGCTAGATTCGAAAATAATAAATCACTCCATAACTTTCTTCAAAGGATCGCACCTTGCTGTGATATTGTATCATTCAAATTAGTTATAATTTTTTACATTAAAATATAATGTAATATTATTATCTTATAGATAAATGACAATAATTTTTAACATATGCATTTGTCAAAATTTTGACTACACAATTTACAGTTGCGCAATATATGCATATTCTTCTAGTTTTACTAATTTCAGGACAAGATTGATTTTTAACATCGTATTATTTATAATAAAAAGTGTTCAATTCTTTCACACCACAACCAAGCTCTCTTTTCTTGAAGTGCGACAACAAGATGAAAAATCCGTTCTCCAGTGGAAGGAATAAGCATTTTATCATAATTCCAAATCTCTTCTTCATCTTGTTTTCGTTTTATATAAAGCATCTTGTTTCAATTAAACCGGCTAAAATAAATAGGAGATTTGTTTAATGCAAAAAAGCCAACGTACAACTAAGGGAAGGACATAATAATCTCTATGTGTTTGGTCGGGTAATGTAAAGTAAATAAAAAAAGGGATATGAATAAAGACGTATAATGGACATATGTTTGGTTAAAAAAAGTTAATATAGTTAATATTATCTTTTAATGGATAATACGACTAAAAAACAAGGAAATGAGATGGTGGGGTTGATTGCTAGGTAGCTGCGGTTGTACCCTTTTTCTAATTTCAAACTTTCGGAAAGTGATTTGCATTTGGAATTGAATATTATGCTTTCTGAACACCAACCAATTTCACATTTGGATTAAATTTTGTTATAACTTAGATAGTTAGATGTATAGTTATATTTATAGGAATATAATTATATAGTGAAAATATATTATCAAAGATACATCTTTCATCACAAAAGACATTATATATGTAATAATTATTTTTATCTATAACGCAAATAACATAAATATATGTTTGAATTCAATTATACATGGACGTCCATCATTAAAAAATACATGAAATAAAATTACAAAAACTATTTTCAAATTTAAAATGAAAAATAAAAGTAAAGTATACTATTAATAATACAAATGTCATTTCTAGAAAAACATATTGTCGTTGATGTTTTTTTGTTCATGAAAATTATAGATTTAAAACAATCTACAGTTTAATAATTTATGCGAGTTATACTTTTAGTCGATAAAGAGCTACGAATTAAGAGATGAAAAATTATATTATTATAATAATAGTATAATCAAATTATATATATATATATATATATATATATATATATATATATATATATATATATATATATATATATATATATATATATATATATATATATATATAATTTTAAAACGAAAAACAAAATGTGAATATAATTTCTTTTTTAATTTAATATAAAATTCTAAAAGAAATTAATGTTTATAAACAAAAACTATATAAAAATACTTTTTAACTGATGTGTATTTTATAAAATTTAATTTATTTTTTAATACAACATAAACTGTTATAAAAAAGATATAAATATATTTTTAATAAATTTATTATTAGAGATTTGTTTTCCATTCAATTTCATTTTCATATTTACTTTTTTTTTACAGTTATTTCTCTCATAAAAATTATCTTTGTATTTTTCCTACAACAAAGTGATAGTATTTTGTTTGTCTTAAAAACTTTGAAACCATAAAACCAAAAATCAAAACATCTTATAATTTATCATGTGTGATTTAGTTTTTTTGTTTTATAATTTTAAATTTGGAAAACTCTAAAATAAATATAACTAGATAACTGATAAACATAATAGATATTTTTTTCATAAATATGCAATTAAAAGCAATGTAAAAAATGATTTTATCAATGTTTTCTAACAAAATAAAAATAAAAAAAAATCATGTAAAAACAAAGAAGTTAAATTCGAAAAATAATTTATAAAAGTAAGTCCATACGTATTTAATGAACCCAGGTCAAGTTGGAATTTAGAATATGTTATAAAATTACAAAATATTAAATAATTATTAAAATGTTTAAATTTCATTGATTAAAAACAATACTGTTTGTTCCTATTTCTTTATCAAAATTTTAAAATACTTAAAAAAATATTATTTAATAATATTGTCGTTTCATTTTTGCAAAAGCTTAGTATGCACTTTTTAAAAAATATTTTACAACTAAAACTAATTTTATTTTTGTTGTATTTATAACTATAACTTTTTAAATGTTTAATTATTAACTTCAAAATAACGTCATAAATTCATTTTTTTCTAGAAATACAAATATAAAAATATTATATATGATATGTGGATCATTTAGACTATGTTTGGCGTACTAGCTGAAAAGTTGGTTGTTAGCTGAAAAGTTGGCTGATAGCTGAAAAACTAGTTGTTAAATAAAAAGCTAGCTAATAACTGAAAAACTAGCTGATAAAAATGACATTTGGTAAAAACAGCTGAAATATATAAAATTACATTAAAGACCATTTAAGAGAATGTGTTTTTATAATTAATTAAGGGTATATTTGGAAAATTTAAAAAAAAAACTCCTAAAAAATAGTCTAATGAGTTTTTTTAAAAAGTTAGTTTATAAGCTATTTTTTGGTTTGCCAAACACGACAACATAAAAAATGTCGAAAAATAAATTAGCTTATCAGTTAGCTGTGGACCGCCTAATACAGTCTTATAGTTTTTTGAATCATTAATATTTACTAATTTCAATGATTGTCATTCTATAACATTAAAAACAATACAAATTGCATTGAATAGTTAATGATATAAAACATGTGATACATCATTTTACAAATATATATATATATATATATATATATATATATATATATATATATATATATATATATATATATATATATATATATATATATATATATATATATATATATACTAGCCGTTACCCGCGCACAGCGGCGGGGACAAATAGCTTCTTTCAACGATATTTTTTTAAAGAAAAATGTTATGTTCCAAAAGAAAGTTCATGTCGTGGGTGAGAGGAAGGGCGGTAGCCGTGATAGTGGTTGGTTGAAGGCTGAAGGAGGCAGAGCGGCTGTGGTGGTGGTGGTTATACTGTCTTGGTTACTGGTTAGGGTTCTTCGAGAGAGTGTGCGTATATTTCTTACTTTGAAGGGATTACGAAGATAGATATTATGAGATGGCTTGTTACCAATGTGAGAGAAGAGATCCTCTATAAATTGTTGACATTGACCGTTTCAAATGGCTGAAGTGTTGAGATTGATGAGTTCAATTTACAAATGAATTCTTCTATTAATTTGATACGAGGTTTTTAAGGGATAAATGATAGGGTTAAAGTTTTGATATTATTTTATTATAAATGAGTTGTACTTCAAGCTTAATAGTTTGGACGTCTTAAAAAAATAATATTATTATATTCAATCTATTTATAGAAATAGTTAGATTTCTTTTATATATATATATATATATATATATATATATATATATATATATATATATATATATATATATATATATATATATATATATATATATATATATATATATATATATATATATATATATATATATATATATATATATATATAACATGTGGTAAATTCAATTTTTTGTAACAAGAGATAATAAATGTGTAGTTTAGGTGTAAAATTTAAAGGTTATGTATGAATGTTTTAGTCATTCTAGAAATGAATTATTTTGTAAACTACATAAACGTAAGTTGAATTTAGGAATAATATAACTGGATAAAATATAAAATATGTGAAAATAAAATGGATCTTATAGGGGTAGAACTATGGATGCAACATATCTCTTGCCTTGTTAGTTGTTACTAGTATTTTTTTTTTTTTCTTTTTAAACTTTTTTATCTTTCTAACTTCTGGTTCATAAAAATAAACATGAATCTTGAAAACTTTTTTATCTTTCTAACTTTTAGTTCATAAAAATAAACATGTATCTTGAAAGTAACGACTCATGTATTCTCAAGTCATATTTTCATCCTATTTTTCAAATTTTAGTAGCCTAATCTATCTATCTCGATCCTATATAAATAAATAAATAAATATCATACATTAAAAGAAAATGAATTATAATGGTTAATTAGTTGAAAGTTAAAGAATTTTAGTATTGCAATAAACTGATGTTGCGGTTAATGTAACACCATATTGTTTATAATATGTTTATTATAGAAAAACATGACATTTTATGAAAATTATATTATGATAACTTTTAACGCTTCTTCCCAAAAAAACATTTTTGGACTATTATCTAAAATGGGTGCTACCAAGAAACATATCAATAACCAAATAAAAGCATTTACAAATTTCATTAATTTTTTCTTTACATGAAAATTAAAGCGTGTTTTCCACACACTATCTTCCAAAGATAAATTCTTCTAATGTCCTAAAAGTCTCTTATAGTGATCTAAGTCGCTACTAAAGATCTTTGACATCTACAGTGCATGTCATAGAAAAGATAATATGTAAGTGATATATAGATATTTTGACGCAGAAACGTTAGACTGATATAATAACAAAATTGTATCATTGAAACTATTATTTCAAGAATACTCTATAAACATAATCATATCATTTTAAAACCATTGTTTCATACGAAATATTGTAGAATACTATCAACCATTTATGTTATATAATAAAATGCATGGTTTCAAGCACATCTAAGTTTGGGTAGTCCATACCCTTAGAACCGATTAATAACGATTTCCCTTATATGTCTACTAACAATATGGTCATTAGTTACTACGATGCCAATATCGATTCTTCATCTGAGGTCTAGTAACCCTTGGGCTCATTAGGCATTATGATATCATTATCAGTTCTTACATCGATATGTCATATCTGTTAACCTTTGGGTCGGTAGGTACCATGATACCATTACCGATTCTTCCCTTTTAGGTCTATTAACCTTTAGGCTGATATGAACCTTGATTCCATTAATGATCCTTCCATTTAGGTCTATTAAAATAGGTCATTAGGCATCATTATATTGCTATTGATTCTCTCGTTTGCGTCTATTAACTTTCAGGGCACTAGGAACATAGATGCCACCAAAACATAAAATGTTAGATATACTATCAATACCAATTCCCATATACCTATTGTTAATTACAATAAGATCTATATGTATACATGATCATTTTATAAGAACTATTTACAAAAGTATTAATTCTATACATACAATGTTATTCCAAGAGGTCATGTAAATTCTTATCATTTAGTAACATGTAGTGAACATAGAAATTTATTACTTTCCATTCATATAAAAATTCATTGTAAAGCAATTTGATAAAAGAAAAATAATATGTGTCACATATACTAAATGTAAAAGATCCCTATGTACTCATTTGTGGTAGTTAGTCTTACCTAACTACTATATTGACCTTTCCTTTGTCATTGTCCAATCATTTCTTCAAACCTATGGAAATATTTCAATTTAATGGTTTGAAAACTAATAATTGAATCTCAAACATATAGATCATTTTTATAAAACTAGTACAATCTTTCTATCTTGTAATGGTTTTCTAAGACACATCAATGATATACATGTGCCACTTCTCCATTATACATAAGACAATACAAATATCATGTCATGTCTTAAATTTACCTATACTAAATTTACTAACTGGTTTTCCATGAACCATCACACATATACACACATACTCTCTCTCTCTCTCTTTATATATATATATATATATATATATATATAGTATGAAATTACTCCCAATAATTATTAATCACATTTTATTGATTATGTGACTTATAACTACTTTGCATCTTTAATCTTGTTGTTCCTTTAGCATATACTAAACTTTTTGTATATAACTTTGGTTCCATCAAAATTAAAACTTCACACTTTTTAAAGAAAATGTTAATATAACCAAACTCATGATAATCTATGCGTAATCACAACATGCAAGACAATTATAAAATATTGTATTGGGTCCTAGCATTAATATTTCATTTGGGTGTTATATTAAAGACTAAAATTAACTAAACTTGAATTTCTCCCATTGTAGATGTCTAGTTCAGACAACTATGGTATTTCCAAATCTTTAAGAACAAGCTTTCCTCTTGAAGATGATGTCCCGTGGTTGGATCGTGGAAGTCATACTTCACTTTCTCCACCTCCACAAAATAATTCTCCCTAACCCACAAATTCTAGGTCACTCAAAGCCCTATTGGCAGGAAAGAAAGTTTGTATGTGCTCACATCTTGGAGATGAAATTATATACTGACAAGCTGGGAGAGTTGGGTGTCGTGTTCCCAAGGAAATTGGTTGTTGATTGGGTTCTTCAATCACTTTATGAGTCATATAGTGAGTTCATTAAGGACTACTATGTGACAGACCATGACATGACCTTTATTGATCTTACCTATTTGCTTGTTGTTGCTGAATCAACAATGATTTGGCACACTAGAAAAACAAATTTGATTGGAAGATCTACTCTCCAAACTTCCATGGACATTGACAATGGCAACATTGGAAGTCCAGAAAAGCTTTCTCTTCCCAATGGAAAGGGATCGACCATAGTCAACCCGTTTGACCAAATGGTAAACAGAAGGGCTAAGTAAGAAATTGTCCCATGTGCCATTCCCAAAGAGTCCATATGTTTTTGTTGCTAAGAGAAGAGGCATTGGTTGCAAAGCTGCTATTTTAACCTGAAAGACCACAAGGATGGTAAAGTCAAAGCTTGACTCTACTTCAAGTAAGTCTATTGTCTAACTCTGTTAAGCTCCTATTTGGAGATTCTCAATACATGATGTGACGAGGTCGCATCTTGATGTTTTGTAGAATCGAAGAATAGAGTGGAAGCTTAAGAGTAAGAGAATGTTGAGTCTAATTGCATTTAAATGGATTTCAATCGCATGATTCGATGATTAGATTCTTGAGCTGCTGCTTAAGAGTTATGATAGATTGCTTAAGAATAGATAACAACATTTTTTCACTTGTATTTGCATTGTAAGGATAAGTTTTCCACAATTTTAAAATAAAGAAAAATTTTGAAATTTATCTTATTTTAAAATTTCCTTACGATGGCATTTGTGAAAAATTGTTGCTTGTATATCTCTATTGATAGCAACATTGGAAAATGGATTTGATTCTTTCGGTTGTGGTAGTGTCAAAATTTACCAAATAAGGGAAGATTCTCATCCCACAAGTTTCAGTTGGATAGAAACTTGGAATCATGCAACTTGTAGTGTGTGATGAATAAGAACCTTTGTCTTTGGTAAATTAAGACTAATTCTTTGTTCTCATGTATATGTGTATCAAGTGAAGGATTAGAGGATCGGGTACACTAGGTGTATGCTGGTCAAGATCCACCACAAAGATCAATAAGACTATTTGTCATGATTTACTAAAGTTTAGTAAACATGGTTATGCTTACAAGTTTAAGTGTAATTCTGAAACATTGGAAAAAGATTCAATGTATGGCAGAGCGAATGAGAAGAATCAAATTAGGTAGAAAGATAAAAGTTTCTCCAATCTGAAGAGATGGGAGAGTACTTTAGTATCGTGTTTTATGACCATCTTAATGATCATGAAAAAATCATGTCACAATTGATCCTCTAAGAATGTCTTAGTGCATTTGTATGGCTAATAAGAGGAATCGTGATTTGTTGAAATGGTTAAATCAAGAAGATGAGTCATACTTCGTTTCCAAAACAAGTCTTAGAGTCATACTCCATGATTGTAATTTGAGTGACATAATCTTAAGAAAGGTTTAAAACACTTGTCAAATGTAGAGTAAAATGTTTGTTACTCTTGTACATTTGAAATTGGTAAGTTGTGATGTCTTGGATAAGACAAAGACCAACTATGACCAATTATGTGAACTATTTGTCTTGATAAGAATCTGAACTGACTCTTGAATACTTGTTTCTTAAGGAATGGTTCTTGACAAGAGAGTCTTATATGTCCAAAGGATAGTGGGATTCTTAAAGATCTTGAAAGTTTCAAGAACTAATAAAGAATGAGCCTATTATTAAACACTAGCACACGACTTGAGGTTTATAACCTATCGTGTTGACATATTCTTGTTTCTGTGCCCATTCCAGTTAAAGTTGACTATGCATATGAGTTTTGAGAGTTCTCAATTGGTTGCATAACAACCTGGAAGCAATGGTAGGCCCTTGTGCTGCCAGGTGGCAAGAAATTAATAATAAACAACTTCGGTTCATATGACTTTAGATTTATAGCTAACCTTGTCTTGTGATTATGGTAAAATCTAAGTTTCTTAAGGTTTCTCTCTGATTCATGAAAATGATTATGAGGAAACGCTTTCGCTAAGTAGATTTTCAGGAGATAGAATTGTGATATTTGCATTCTCAAAACTCAATTATGATTACACCATCCCTTTTCATAATTCGAATTGTGAGAAATAGAAAAGGGTCTAAACATTTGAGACTTATTCTTGTAAGTTCTTAAATTTTTTAGACACACATGTGAGTTATCTAAGGAAAGGTGTATGAGTTTGATAAGCCTAGATAAAGTCTTATCGAAGCGTCTCGTATCAGAAATATGAACTTTGGTGATGAAAGTTAATAAGTATTGATTTCTAGAAGTCCAACTGATTTCTGAGTACATGTCAAAGCTAGTGGGAGCATAAGTGTTATGCTAATATGATAATAACTATAATGCTAGTGGGAGCATAATTATTATGGTAAGTGTTGCAAGTAAGCAATGTTAATTATAAAAAACAAAATTTCCAATTCGTAAAGTTGTGGGTTTGAAAAGTTTTTTTGCTAAAATTAAGGGAGAGGAATTCATACTTTCATTTAAATTCTAAAAACTTAGATTCATATTTTAATCACTATTAGTCAAATATATATATGAATGTTATGTTGGAATGGTTCAACATAAGGAAATTTTGTATATAGAAATGTTAATTGCGTTCTCAAAATTTGATTATGATTACGGCATCCCTCTTCATAATCAAAATCAAGAGAACATGGAAAATAGAAATATTATAGCAAAAGACTGATCACGTATCATGTCTTTATGTTAGACATGATGAATTGTATCCTATATGCTTCTGGTATAGGATCGATTGCATATGCTATAGTATTCTCGTGTTCTAAATTTTCCAAATGCCTAGGAAATTAAGAGGGAAAAAGGAATAGAATTGGATATGACTAAAGTGGTTAAACAACTGTTAAGGAAAATCTAAGGTTCACCAAAGATTGGTCGCTTAAGGACAGCTGGAAGTATAGTAATGAAAGGACCATATTGACATTATTATGAATAGACTGGAGTCTATTAATAATGAGTTGTCATATGGAAAATATGGAATGTTTCATATTGGGAGTTGAAGAGTAGATGAGAAAGTTAGAAACTTTTATGCAAGAAGGATGTTCAAAGGAATGTACTTTGAATTTGATACTTCATTTCCATGGAATTGTCTTGTAACAGTCTCCAAAGGAATAATTTTGTAATATCATTGGTCAAGTCTCTATGGCTTTTGGCACTTGGACAATACAGAAACATCATTGCATGATAGTTTAGAATCTAACACACTCTGGCAATGACAAGAATTTGGAATTCTTACACTTGCAATAAGGATTTGGAATTTTGAAATGAGCATCATTGAAATGTTTTTCAATTGATCTATTTCACAAATTATGGACCATAGACAAACATAGTGTGCATGCTTGGTGCATGGCATAACTATTGTTTAGACAAACGTAATGTGCATGCTTAGAGCATGGCATAACTAGTGTTTTAATTCAAGTATTAAGTTGATTATTCGAAACATTATACAATGAATAATGAGTAATCAATATGACTCAAAAGTTTTTGCGGCCATATAGGATTAGTATTATTCTTGTGTTTCAATTTTCATGTTTTAACTTCCCGAATAACTAGGTTATTCAAACCATCCACAGTCAATCATACTTTGGAAGTAGGTATTGAGGCAAGACTATCATAAATGGGTCTGTAGTTTGTCTAGGACAAAGTGGCTACAGTGGTCATGAGTGCTCCTAAAATAAGATTCGAGTATTGGATTCAATCCACGCTCATTTGAATCACTTCATGGATTTTATCACAAGTGATCATGAGAAGATATTATCTTATATTCTTCAAATGGAGACGTGTGAATTATAGTTGCGAGTCGGTTACACATTGACATATGTAAACGCACCAGTAACTTAGATGTTATAAAACATATCGTTGTATGTAAGTTGATGAGTAAGTAAAAGTGTTCATTTGGGTCGAAGTTTATCTTGTCCTTTTACTACATGTGGATAAAAGCGATATCTGTAGGCCCCTCGATGATTTAGTGCTGACACCCCTAAGTGCTTGGCCAAGCCTATACTAATTTGATTTGTTTAATTAGTCGATCGTCATAAATCGGAAATCAAGAAACAACAGATGGACAGAGTGAATGATTATAATCCATGTCTCAGTCCACATGATATCCAGAATGGAGGAATATATGATCCCTTATCTAATGGACACGTCATTGACTAGATCAGATCTCGACGGCCCTTATCTAATGGACACGTCATTGACTAGATTAGAGTTCGATGGTGGATTTTAAGAGCTACGATTGTTAGTCGGGTTGGTCATACATGCAATAATTGTTATTAGACTTATCTAAGTGGGAGACTGTTGGATTAGGTGTCTAAGCCCATAACTATTATTGGTATGTACTTGACCCGGGAGTAGCATGGTCCATTTGGGTTGTATGGCATCAGAACAATTTGGATAGACTTTTGTGAGAAGAGGATATTTATGATTTGATAATATATTATAAGTTCTAATATATTAATATGAAATCATATTATTTAATTAGTATTGATCAAGAATTAGTTTGGAATTAATTTTGTGATCAAAAGAGACTAATTAAATAAATTAGGATTGATTTGGTAAATCATTCATTCTTATAAAGTGGGCTTATGATCCATAATTCTTCATGGTGGGCTAAACCCATGTGGTGACCCATGGATACTCCATGGAGGTTAAAACTCAGGGATCATAACGAATATGGAAAGTTATGAGTTACATGGTATAAACCTAATAAGCACACTATATAATAAGCCTCATAGCTCATGAAATGGCACTAGTGATAGACACATGAGGGCTAGCTGATTTTGAGTGTAAATACTCTTCTCTCAAGTTATTCCAATTGTTGTTGGTGTTGTTTGAACCATTTGAGGTGCAACACTTGGGGCACTAAGCTCTTTAAGGTCCAAGGAATTAAGGTAGAACAAAAGGTATGTCATTCAACTATATTTCATATTGTATTTACTCCATAATATGCTAGTTAGGATGATACCTTGGAAAAATTGATATTTGCATGTATAATGGAGAAACATAGATCCAATGTATTTAGGGTTGCATGTACACCTTAGGAGTGTTAGAATGCTCAAAACCCAACACCTTCAACATTTTTCTATTGTTGACGACTTCCTGAAAGATTTAAAGGATTCATTGCAGATTGTAGAAATCAGGTTTTCATATATCATCATTGGAATATCTTGTTTTAATTTTAACATCACTATAGAATTTAGTGATGGTGGTTCAGACATTCAAATCATGAGGGTGGCTATTTACGAAGGGCAATGGGTCGATATTGTTCATCTTTCTGACAAAAGGTAATCTCCATTTGTTTAATGGACAACTCAGGTCTCTCACTTTTTTTATTTAATTATATTTTATGATCGTTTTGATTTTGGTCATGTACTTCATTAAAACTGTTAGTATCTGTTTCATTTTGGCATAATGGACTTAATGACTCAATCAAAATCCTCTTACAGTCTAGAAAAGGAACAAGCTTTATCCAGATAGACATCATTATTTACCTATGTTAAGGTGAAAAAAAAGGAGCAAGGGCATACTTAGTTTTTAGTTTTGACCTTTTTTTTTTTAATAAATTACAGGTGGTTCCATTGTTAATGAAATCTATTGGATGGCAAGGAAGAAGTATACTAGCCCTTGAGACACTAAAACGTGTGGTGGTTACTGGAAATAGGGCATGGGAAGCACTTGTTGCACAAAGTCTTACGTCAGTAATCATGTCGTGTATCTAGAATCCAATTGTCGCCATTGATCCAAGTCGACCTTGATCTAAATCAAGGTCACTGAGGGTTGTTAGTTTTATAGGAATGTATAACCCATGTTAGAAATGTATTATTTTTGTTTAACATGTGAATGATTATTTGTAAGACACATTATAATTTGTGCAATTTATATTATTTTTTGTGTATGAAATTTTATTTTATATTATGAGACATTAAATGTGTGATGTAAATTGAAAATTAGTAAATTTACAATAAATATATATATATAACAAAACATTTAAAATTTATGACACGCAAATCTTTTGTCGTCTTTTTTTATGACATGGGCTTTAATGATATGCAATGCAAGTCGTAAATGTGTGTCGCTTTACTACACGGGAATACGTGTCATCTTCTTTATGATATGATCTTCCTTGATATGCATTGCGCGTCGTAAACGCACATCGTAAATGTACGTAGTAAGGTTACGACATGCAAATGTGTGTCGTCTTCCTTTATGACAGGGCCTTCCTTGACACACATTTGCGTGTCGTCTGAGTGTTTTACAAAACGCATTGCGCGTCGTAAAAAGTTGTTTTTCTAGTAGTGGATTTTTGAACAAAAACTAAAATAAAGAAAAAGTTTTTGATGTTTTTGATTTTTTAAGAAAAGATAGAAATTAAAAAAATCGTTTTGGTATTTTTGACTTTTCAAAAAAAAAATAATTAAAGACAATCTTAGAATCGAAGAAGAATTGTACTAAAACTTCGATAATAGGCCAGACTCTGTTGAATGATTCAGCGCAAATGTTGAATTCAAAGACCCGAATTCAAAGACCCTCAAAGCTCTTACAGTAACCTTTGAATGATACAGTGCCAATATTGAAGTTACATTACTATCGAAGTCTTTATTGATGAATAATAACTTCGATAACGAAGACATTGGCGATTAGCTTGATTTCGGAACGTAACAAGCTACCATCATTCCCAAGCCATTCAAAATTATGAGAAAAGATTTTTCATCATCAGGATTTGTGAAAATATCTTCCAATTCATTTGTGGTATTGACAAAGTGAACATCGATTTTTCCATCTTCGATATGATCTTTGATGAAATGGTATGGAAGAGCAATATGTTTTGTCTTAGAATGTTGAACTGAGTTATGATATATGTGAATGGCACTTTAAGAGTCACAAAATAAAGGTATTTTTTATGTTGATCGCATAGTCACGTAGCTGACTTTGTATCCATATAACTTCAAAAGTACATGTAGCCGCAACAACATACTCTGTGTCAGTTGTGGATATTGAAACACTCATATTCTTTTTCGGCTACTAAGTCACTAACTTCCGATCGAGAAATTGAAAACCACCGGTTGTATTCTTTCTATCAAGTTGACAACCACTCAAATCAGCATCTGAATAGGCTTGAATGAAAAAGCCTATATTTGATGCGTACCAAATTCCAAGTGTAGGAGTTCGATGAAGATATTGAAAGATATCCTTCACAACAGTGAGATGTGGTTCCCTTGGGTTGGGATGATATCTGGCACAATTGCATACAGAAAACATAATATCAGGTCTACTTGTAGTCAAATATAACAAGGAACCTAACATGCTTCGATATGTCTTTAAATCAACAATGCATTTATCTAAAGATGGACTCTATTGCATGCCACACGCCATTGGTACTTTAGTGTCTGAGCAATTTATCATGCCAAATCTTTCAAGAAAATTCTTTGGGTTAGTCTCTTTATTTATAAAGATTCCTTCTTTGTTTTGTCGAATATTCAACCCCAAGAAATAGTTGATTTTTCCCATCATGCTCATCTCAAACTGAATGTGCATCAATCTCAAATTCCTTTAATAAAGCAGGGTCAGTAGAACCAAAAATAATATCATCCATATAAATTTGAACAAGCATAAGATGATCCCTTACTTTCTTTTGAAATAGTGTACGATCAACTTATCCTTGCTTAAATTTAGATATTTTCAAGAAATTGGTTAACATTTCATATCAGGCCGTTAGTGCCTATTTTAAGACATAAACAACTTAATTGAGAATATAACAATGATTAGGGAACTTATCATTCACCAACCGAGGTGGTTGTTCGACATAGATTGTCTCTTAGAGAACACCATTTAGAAACACACACTTTACATCCATTTTGTAAACATCGAAGTTCTTGTGAGCTGCATAGGCAAGAAAAATTCTAACATCTTTGAGACTTGCAACAAGAGCAAAATTTTCATTATAATCAATACCTTCTTGTTACGAATATCCTTTAATAGCAAGTACGGATTTATTGAGAACAATTCCCATTTTGTCAACTTTTTTTTTAAAAAACTATTTAAGTCCGACAAGAGAAACATCTTTTGGTTTAGGATTCAATATCCAAAATTTGTTTCTATTGAACTCAGCTATTTCAGCTTTCATAGCAACAACCCAATCAGGATGTTCCAATGCAAGTTTAACTATATTAGGTTCAATCTTTGATATAAAAGCATGAAACATACAAAATTCTTGATTAGCTCTCAAAACTTCATTTCGAGATCTAATTTGTGCTCTTGTTAAAACACCATAGTTAGTATTACCAATAATTTGTTATTTGGGATGATCATGGGTCCAAGTCTCCATTGGATGATAATATGGATCAAAATTTTGATCAACATCCTTACAGGTTTCTTCAGCTTGAAAGAACTCTTCTGCAATTGAAAGAGTATCATTAATATCATTAATTAAATATGTATCTCCTAAAGCTTCATTTTTATCTTAGACATGTTTTTGATATTCATCTTTAATATGTGTTTGACTTATATCTTCAACATATGTTTGACATTGCTCCCCCTAAACATATGTATCTTCTATATGTTGCTCCCCCTCAACATTAGCATTCGACATTGCCTACCTCCCCCTAGCTTGAGCATGTATTGGTAGTTGCTCCCCTTTAGCTGCAAATGGTATCAAAGATTGCTCCCCCTCGACTTGAGCATTGTGTATCGAAGTGCCCTCAACATTAGCATTCAACATTGCCTACCTCCCCCTAGCTTGAGCATGTATTGGTAGTTGCTCCCCTTCAGCTGCAAATGGTATCAAAGATTGCTCCCCCTCGACTTGAGCATTGTGTATCGAAGTGACACATTCATTATTTCCTTTATTAGTGATTGTTCAATCATCTATGTGTTTAGATGCCTCATGAACTTGATTATCTTTGATATATTCACTTCAATGTTGATTTCCCTATCAGGAATACCAAAAAGTAAATCAAAGTCTACATTAGAAGTAAGCATTTGATTAGAATCCTCTTGAGAGTCAGTAAAGATTGGATCATGAGGAAAAACATTCTCCACTCTTTTAACAAATTAATCATCAAACGTCAAATTTAAATTCAAGTAGGAAAGCCCTAGATGACCATTCCCACTTATATTAGAGGAAGCATTCGACAGTAAACAAATCGTGGGTAGACCAACAATGGGTTTCATGTCTGTCACACCCCCGACCATAAATTTATCTTTTATTAGTAACATCTATTACATCTATTGAACTAAAATCCTATCTATCTTCATGCAACTTGCTCTTCCTTGCATTTAACTTCCCTTCATACTAGGAACACATGCGATTTTTGAAAACGCCAACTTGATGTTGGTGAGTTCACAGGTTTTGTAAATATCGATAAAATACTTTGAAAACTTTTAGGATTATTGTTTGTGAATAAGTTTATCTTTCAGGAGTTCCTTGTTTCTTAGGATTTTCAAAATCGAATAATCCTATTTTCATTTATTAAATTGTATCCTTATGACATACCATTTATCATAATCTTATAAAAAATTCTTTCTTCAGAAATCTTTTCTTTATTTTAGGATAAAATACCTATCTTAAACTATTATAACTTTTTTATCAAATCTTTTTAATCCAATCATACAACTATTCATGGCGTCCCTCTAGGAAGTTAAGTTAGTATTTTCCAAACAACATTATCATGAGCCCCAATAATCGATGTTGTGGACCAATAAATAACCCCAACACGACACCTCATATGATATCGAAAAATATTTCTTTTATCATTAAGAAAGTTATCATGTTGGGATCGTAGTTAGCCATAGCAAGTGGGGGTGTCAGCACCGTATAGATCTATACATACATTTCTAGCTCTCTTAATATTAACTTTTATAGGTTCGGTGTTTAGCCGAATTTAATCAGACTATAGGTTGAATAATAACAGCTCAATAACATGTGGTTGCCTAATCTTAAGTATGATTACCATTTTATCTTTTCTTTACTTAATTTTTCTTTGATATCACAATTATTCATATATATTATTAATCCTATATATAATAATTATCTTTTATAGATTTTCTTTGAGAGGTTATGGTACAGTTAAGTACATTTCTTATCCTTACGTTTTCTTCCATTATTATCACTTTATATATATATATATATATATATATATATATATATATATATATATATATATATATATATAATAACTATGATTATATTACAGGATATTAGGGCAGAGTAACAGCTAATTACAATGCTTATCCTAAAACTGTTGGCCAACATTATTTTTAGGTACTATGTTATCCTAGGAAAATGACCAACATAACAACTAGGTATAATCATTTCCTAGTATATCGGGTAGCATAACGATTAGACATAATATCATTGCTTAAAACTAGATAGAGGTTCTACCAGTAATTTTTCTAATCGTTTCATGTTATATGTATAAACTACTAATGTATTTATAAAATATATTTTAGCAAAGTAGTTTGATAAACATGTGTCCCTCCCTCACCCCCCCCCCCAAGTAAAATCTTTTAAAACCTTAAAAGTGTGGCCATGAACTTACCTTAGTAGTTTGATAATGAAGACACTAGCTACCGCATCCAAAGCTCCATGCCATCAGAAGGGTCTTAGAATTTCGAAACCGAATTTTAAGAGAGTGAATGAAATGAATTTTCAAAGTGTGGAAACGGAGAAGTGAAAGCCTCTATTTATAGATCTTGTGCAAGCGGCACAACTTGTGCGCGTCGAGCACATGATTTATGGCTCCAAGCAAAATTTGCCACATGTCACACTTCTGGTGGTCCACGTCTCTCAAATCTCGACAAATCCTGGTGTCATGTATGTGCGCCGCATATGGTGTGCACCTTGCGTTCTCTCCTACATTATTTTTATAAAACTTCATATCTTCCATATATGAACTTTGTTTCTTACCCTCTTTATATATTTGTGTAGCTATCCTTGAGTACTACAACTTTCCTTAAGGTTACATTATTAATTTTAACTTTTACTTTTAACTCGTATTTACTGTTTTTCCAAAAAAACGTATCTTCTTTATATGAACTCCAATTTTAACCTTTTTCATCTCAAAGTTCTTATCTCTTGGAGTACTATGATTTTCGTTTTAACAACTTTAGTAAAAAGTCAATAGATTTCTTTATACTATTTTCACATTAATAATGTTAATAACGCGGCTGATTTTATTTATTTAAATAATCATAACTCCTCCAATCAGAGTCGGATTTTTACGAAATTTATACCCTTTAGATCACGTCATTGTGTACGTTCCGAATACACTAACCGTTATTTCTAGTGGTATGACTTTTTGATCACTCATTTTTTTAACCCTATTAACCATTTTTCTACTTATAAATCATTGCATATGTGATCATATTTTCCTGAAATATGAAAAATTCTATTGCTACCATTTGTTTAGGTTAAACTGCACTGACGGTTGTTGACGGAAATTCCAAAGTTGTCACAATGTCTAATGTAAACATGTCCCCTTTTCTCTTTAACTTTAACAACACTTCCTTTGTGATTTTGTTGGAAATGACATTGCCTTCTTCATCAAAGAGAACTTGGTTTCCTATCCCTACAACCAATTAAGACACACTTATAAGATTGAGTTTCAGACCTTCGGTATAGGCTACAAGATTAATAGTAAAATTTCCATTCATTATTTTTCCATAACCTTTGATTGTGCACTTATTGTTATTTCCGAACTTCACTACTCCAACATTTGCAAGCTTCCTAAAATCCCTCAAACACTCCTTCCTTCTAGTCATGTAATGTAAACATCCATTATCGATATACTAATTCTCATCATATTGTTTGTCACACAGTACCTCCAATCAATTAAAGAGATTTAGGTACCCAAGGATTTTTGGGTCCTTGAACATTAGTATGGAATGTAGTGTGAAACATTGAATTACGAATCCAAATTCGAACTTTGAGTTTAATGCGATCAACTAAATCAACATCATTAGATTGAGGCAAAGACACATATTCTTTCGACATCGATGCCTCAACATTGATTTTCTCCTTTTCAACTTTGCACTATGAAAACTCAGTTTATGTAATGGATTCTACATCACTCCTTTTTGATGGTTTTGACAATGTTTCTTGTGAAGAAGTACTCCTTCCTATTAGTAGATTAACACAATTAATTTTCATAAGCATCTTTCACTTATTCTTATGAAAAATCATTGGATTGTTATATTTTTCCTTTGTCTTCAACCCAATGATTGAAATTATCGACATCACTTTTACCTTTAGAATAAGACACATTCTATTTTTGCTTCAATTTTTTGGATTTGGAAAGTTTGGTTCTTTAGGTGTAAAAGGTACATTTTTTTAACATCATTGGTTGAGAATTTTGCTTGATTTGGTTTTGGAAAAGATTTCCTAGGACATTGTTGAAAATGATTCTTGTAATGTTGGTTAAAAATAGATGGAGAACCTTGTGAAAACTGATTTTGGTTATTATGAAAATGATTTGAAAAATATTTATGAAAATGGTTTTGTGAACTCTTTTGAAAATGATTTTGTGATCGATTTTGAGAAAGATTTTGTGAACGGTTTTAAGAACCTTATTGTGAACGCCTTTGTTTATAAAGATTACACCTATTCTTCCAGTACGAATCTTATCGAGCATTTAGATTGATTGAGGCTTTTACAAAGGTGATTTTGTTCATTTGTTTTTTGAACCTTCGAATCTTCTTAAATAGGCACATCAACATGTTTCTACATGTCTTTAACAGGAGATTCAGTTCTTTTGACTACCCAAACACCAGTAGTGACTTTCTTGTTATGTTTAACATTTGACTTTTGGTTTTTCTATCTTTGAATTTTTTTTTATATTTGATTCAAATTATTTTCCTCAACATTTTGGTTTCAGGAAAACCTTCATCAGTTACTTTCATGTTATCCTCGTTCAATAAATCATCCAACTTCGAATATACATTCTCTCCATTTCCTGATGTCACAAAAAATTGATTTGAACAATCTTTAAATTGTGGATACAACACAACATTTTTTTCAATAAAATGTTTTCCTTTTTATTCAAAAAATTTGTATACTCATAGACTTGTGCTTCAACAACACGAGGTATTTCTTCTCCATTTGAAACATCATCAAATTCAATCTCTTTTTTATTGATATCTTCGATATCAAATTTCTATTGAGAAATAATGTTATCATTTGTCGAAGATGAATCATTATCAAGCTTCGATGTTGAATCAACAGTCTCTTCAACTTTAGCTATTAAACCAATTTTAATGACAAATAAAATCGAACCATCAACACATTCATCTTCTTCAATTTCACTGATATTATCAAAATCATCTTTGATATAAGCAAAATTTTATTGAAAACATTGTGTTCAAGATTGTTTTGTTCAAAATTTTCATTTGATCATTCTTACTGAAAGTATACCTAACAATATTATCCAATTCACCAACATCCAAATATTCATCAATATTAACAAAGCCATAAGAATATGAAACAATTGTTACCTAATCAAATGTAGAAACCTTAGTTTCATAATCACATGTAATTTCATCAACTAATTCCTTTTCAAATGTAATAAAAGGCAAAAGTTTTTGATGTTGTTCCTTATAAATCTCTAAAGAATGGTATAATGATGTGAGTTTACCATAAAACATGTTTACTGTATTACAATACATGATTCGTTGTTTGATTAACTAAATATTATCAATCACAACTGAATCTCTATTAATTGTAACATTGCTAAGCTATATATTTAATCTCTCTATCTTAGAGTTTTTATTTGCAATATTATTCCTAGCATTGCTCAGCTTAGCCTTGAATTTTTCGACATCACTACTCATAGAAATCAACAAATAATTCAAGTAAGCACACGCATCATCAAATTCAGATAAAATAGAATCGTAAGAACTCGAAGAAATATTAAGTGAGATTAATAGAGCACATACTTTCTCTATCATAGGAGACATGGAAATTGTTTCCATGAAACAACAGTTGTCGACATTCCTTCCTTCATCACTTGTAACACCCACAGATTCAGGCTAGTCAATTTAGAGATAATAAGCGTTAAAAATGACTTTTTTAAAGAAGATTATTTAGAATAAATAATCTTAACCAAAGTATAGTATATGTCACAAGAATTCCGTACATATAAAGAACACTAAAATCCGACTTATAATGAAGAAGTTATGACCCGTCGAAGTTTTGCGACAAAACCGATACGACACCGCGTATCGTAAAATGTGAATTTTTGATAAGCTATTTTTTAGACTTAGCAATCTAGATGAAAGTCGTAGTATATGTTAAACTGAGAACATACATAAAAAGAACGTCCAAATCTGACTTTGTTTGAAGAAGTTATGATTTTTCTAAGATTTTGCATAATAATATGCAGCCCAGAAATTGAACTTTAGATCGATGGATTTTTAGCCAACACAACCTAAACAAGAATTGAAGATCTCATTAATAGGAGCTCAATGATATAAAGACAGTCGAAATCGAACGTCGAATGTCTTTATATGACTCGTAATTTCGGTAGCGCTTCGCTTCGTCAAAGGAAAAGACAATTGTTAGAAGCGAAGCGCTACCGAAATTACGAGTCATCACTTTAACAAGTGAGTGCATACTCCCTTTCATGAGCATGATTTTAATACAACTATTAATTAAAGTATTAACTATATGTTAAAGAGTTAAATATATGTTAAAGAGTTTATATGTGAGTGCATAGTCCTTTTCATGAACATGATTTTAATACAAGTATTATTTATAATATTAAATATTTGTTTATGTGTGAACTACTTGATATTGCTTGAAATACGTGTTAAGAGTATATATGATAATATATGATGATTTAGGATACAGATTAAACCTAAATTAATTGATATGAATACCGAGTAGTATATTCTTATGAGTATGGGTGAGATATACATAGAGGGTAGAACTTTAAAATTTGTCATTGATCCGAGAGCATGCATTAGACATAGTCATTCTTCCTTAGTCCGAGAGTGTGGAGAGGGCATAGTCATTTGTAATTAGTCCGAAAGCATGGATTAGACATAGTCATTCGTCCTTAGTCCGAGAGTATGGAGATGGCATAGTCATTTGTCATTAATCTAATAGCACGGATTAGACATAGTCATTCATCCTTAGTCCAAGAGTATGAAGTGGGCATAGTCATTTGTCATTGATCCGAGAGCATGGATTAGACATACCTGATCTGGGAGTATGGATTAGGTAAAGCTGTTAGTTTTAAATCCGAGAGTATGGATAGTGTCGTTGTAAGGATCGATGAGGTGGGGTAAAATTTCTTATATGATGTGAAATTATATATTACGAGTTCTAATATATATATATATATATATATATATATATATATATATATATATATATATATATAACATTGTGGGATTAGAATCCATATGTACTCACCAGGTTTCCCAACCTGAGTCACTCAATTTATTGTATCACAGGTGGCTATATGAACGATACATTTTGATGAGAGATATAAGGAATATTAGGCCACTAGTTTAATTACAATAAGGCTTGTAAGATTTTGTTAGGCTTATGTTTCTGTATTGACGATGACATCCTAATGTTTTAGTATAAATAAAATACATTTCTTTGGAAATGATTTGATAATATCATTATCATGTTTTCTGGGAACAAATTCTGCAATACTACTTTTCAAAAAGGATACTCTGATTTTTAAATAAGCATAAATGAATCGGTCTTTTCTAGCTGTGAAATTGGGGATGTCACATCAGTCCAAGCTTCGTCATCATACATAACCTCTTCACTCAGTAGCTCCTTATCACTCCTATCACTCAAATGCTTACCGAACATAGCACCATGCGTCGGATGACGCATCTCCTCATCATCTGATCCAAATGATCAAATTTGATAAGTACCATCATCCTTATCCATGCCCTTCTCCACTAGAGATAGATTCTTTGACTTGGCCCTCAGTTCTTTGATCTTCAACGTGTAGTACGCCTCATCCTTTACCTTATCTTGCTTCTCCTCCTTCTTCTTTAACATGAAATCTCTTGACAAATGGTTTTTTCAATTGTAACAATTCCATTCATATCCAGAATCACCAACTAACTTCTTTTATATCTTCTCCTCACTCGAACTACTATCTTTCTTGTTCTCAACAACAAGATTAGATGTCAAAGCACTTCTCTAGAATGTGTTACTTTTGAAGTTTCCTTTCATAGATTCTTGTAAAAGTTTTTGACATTATTGTTGGAATAGTAAGACATCGCCTCATCATCATAATTCACAATCAAACCTTCTTCATCTTCCTTATCTTCGATATCAGAATAAGCTTCATTGACGTTGGTTTTAGAAACAAGAGCTAAAGGACCACCAAAACTCACTTTATCCTTTTCATCTGCCATTTCTTTTACTTCAACTTCATCTACTTTCAAGATGTTTTACAACTTCATCATAAAATATGAATCAAAATTCTCCTAAGTCTTGATTATTAGACAAATGTTTTTTCATTCCTTCCTTAACCCTTGAATGAATGTAATGTTGAATTCTAAGACTGTACGAACAACATTGTACCTTGAAAATTTGTAAATCAAATCGTTGAATCGATCATAATAAGCTTCGATTGAATCTGATTCCTTCTGCTTGAATTTAGATAACTCTGAGAGACATTTAGTTATTGATCTTTTCTTGGTTCGTTCATTACCTTGAAACTTCTCCTTCATAGTATTCCAGATCTCTTATGCCATTTTATATCCCTGAATATAGTTATAAATGACTGGAGGCAATGCTCCTCTCAATTCACGGATGCACATTTTATCATTTTCTTTTTTCTTCAATCGTGTTACAATCATCTTGTAATTTTGAGCAGCGCTACCAACAAATTCAATTGCAGTTGCAGAAAATGGACCACCTATGATTGGACACCATAGATCTTCATTGACTCCATTTAGGTAATCTTCCATACAATCAGCCCATTGATCGTAATACTCTAGATGCAATATTGTTGTTTTAGTTCAAGATGCAAGAAGATTTTTGAAATTCATCATCATATTAACATTCATGTTAGCCATTAATTTGATCTGAGAGAACGATAAATTGAATTGCACTTAAATGAAATCAAATTAATTGAATCTTGATTACAAAATCATACAATCACAAACTTTGTTTGAAGAAAACGATTATCAAATACGGAAATTTTTTGAATTCAGAAAGATTGACACAACGAATGAAATCGAAAAAGAAATTATCAAAACAATTTGATGATTTCTGCTCTGATATCACTTGATGAGTCAAGAATCCAATCAAGTTATGATTTCTTAAAGTAAATGAACACGATATGTAAATAAATATGGTTTAGCTCATTAATGTCCGAAAGGTAGCTAAGGTGCAGAGCATAATGAGTAAGCTTTGTAAAAGTTCCACTCTATAACCTATGCTACAAAACTATTTATAGTGCTATCCATAGACACGAAATACACATTGAGACTTTGACATCAAAGTGTAACAACATAAGCACTCTATGAAATACGTAGATATATCGGAGATACATAACTTTTGATATTATGACTATTGGACTTCGGTCAAATATCTCAACAACAAACTATACTCTACACATTCTTTAATTCCATATAAATTTTCAACTAAATGGATGTGTGAGGTTAAAATACCTTTATTCTAATGTTTTTCATGTTCAATCTTCTTAATCCTCATTGACTTGCACTTAGTTTAACTAAATAATTCAGTAGTAACACCAAATATTTACACCTTGACAATACCTATACCATTTCGCAAGGAGGTGAGCGGGGGGTAGAACAAATATGAGCTTAATTGAGTCTTAAGCCCAAATTCACACTTGATGGTTAACCTATTACATTGATATGACATAATATATGTGGACTACATATAAGCTTGTATGAATCTTTCATTTAATATGTGTGGGCCGAGCTTGATGTACACTGTATTTTTATGTGAATGTACACAGTCCATTAAAATAAACCTTTTTAAAATTACAAATCTAATATATAAAACCTACCCAATCCAAACTAAGACTATCAATCACCAAACAGTACTCATACCATTTTCCAAAGGTGGGTGATAGAGAAAAAATGAGCTTAATTGAGTCTTAAACTTGAAGTTAAACTTGTTAGTTAACCCGTTGCATGGACATGCCATAATATGCATGAACTATGCATAAGCATGTATGGATCTTATGCTTAATATGTGTGGACCGAGCATGATGCACACTGTATTTTTGATGTGAATGAGACAATCTATTAAAATAAATGTTTTTTAAATTACAAATCTAGTTTTAAATTTATAAAACCTAACAAATCCAAACTGAGACTATCTATCGCCAGACATTGTACCAGATCATGAAGAGTATAGCTAGGGTAAGTAACAGTGTCGAACTCAAAGGGAATAAAAGTGTACCAATAAATATGATCTAAACTAATTAAATTAAAAAGGGAATTCGATAACTAACTGAACTCAACTAATAACTTAATACTTTAAGTCATCATTATACAAAATAATAAATAATATTACCTCTGTGCCAAATTAATTGTTTATATTTGACTTTTGAAGTCTTTATTCTTCAACTTTGACCTTAAATATTTTTGTTTTTGATAGATAATACTTTATGCAAAATAAATGACTAGATTGTATTTAAAATATATTTTCATTGTTATAAAATTTATGAAATAGTATATAACACAAATAAAAATATTCATAGTCAAAGTTGAAGAAAAAAGACTTTAAGAGTTAAAAGTGGACTATTTGGGACGGAGGGAGTAATAAAAGTTACTTTCTCTTAGATTTCAATTCAGTAAATCATTATGATTGATTGGTACGTAGTGTAATGGAAATCAACAGATATCCACCGATTCGTAAATTAATTAATTCAAACTTAATATTCTCAGTCATATATTTCTAAGTTATCTATAGCTTTCCAAGATACGTTATGTTAATTCGTATTATGAAAGAATTTAACTGATATGATTAGTCCTAGGTGTAGTGGCGACTTCTCAAATTGCCTAAATCAATAATACAATCATGAACATTAAATCAGTACTTCTACGTCTAAAATTGGGACATCGTCTCTATTAACCACTATACGCCTCAACTACAGAGTTCTGAGCCATATATCGTAAATTACAGTATGATATAAGATGCACATTTTGAACCAAATCTTACAATCTAGTGAATTACATACATAAAATAACCAATATTAATACACATGGATCTTTACTTAAATAATAATAATTAGTAGAATAAGTACTAATATTCCTTTCAAATGAATCAAATCATACTCATGTCATGTCATCTACATCTAAACAATAGTAGTGAAAGAGATGTTGCTTGGAGGTTCAATCTTCCAGCAGGGATAGCTTTCCTAGATACATTCCGTTAAGAACCTTTTGTCATAATTTAATAAGAAAATACCTCTAAAAGTATATTAAATGTCCCTTAAAATATGGAAGAGATATTGCTTGGAGCTTCAATCTATTTTGAGTATAAACTTTAGATGCTCCATTAAGATGAATAATCAAACCAAAATTTTGGATTGTTACATAACTCAAAATCTAGTTAAAGAAATGAAGAGATTATGGAGGACATCTACCTTATAAAGTGTTATATCAAGAGAACTTGACTACTTCTTCAACTATTGAGCTTTGGAACTTCATTCACCGCTAGAGAAGGAAAAATCACGGTGGGAAAGCTCTCCATGGCTAAAATCGTAGAATTAAAACAAGAAGAGGTGAGAGATCGAATTTTAACTCTTTGGACAACTTGGAAAGAATGGTCCCTGGATTAAATAACCTTGCTCAATGACCTCCTTTTGACTATGACTAACTACTAACTATAATATTCCTCAATCAGAACCATTCCCTATATAATATATCAAACTTTTCTGTAATTGGCTCTTATTAAACTTCTAATTGATTTCTACCATTATATTTATCATCATCATCATCATTATATATATATATATATATATATGTATATATAATCACAAGTACCCTTGTGAACAATACTTTAATGTCATTGGTCCATTTTTTTAATTGTGGCATACCATTTGATTTTATAGTTTTGACACGTATTTCTCCACCGCCTCACCTACCACTACGCTTCTCTATTATTCTATCATGGTTACTTTACTCACTCCACCGTTCTATCGCCTCGGATACTAATCAGTGTTCCTTCTTGATTCTTCTGTAAATTCTCCTCCTATATCGTCTCGTCTTTTCCTTCGGCCATGCCAGTTACGTTTCTACGTTAGTGCTTCATGTATGTCTTCCATATCAATAACGATGGTCCTCCATCTCTTGATATCTTATCCGATTTCGTTTTCGATTAGGGATCCATTAACTGCAAGACGCCTGCTTCTTCGATTCCAATGTTCCATTTTATTTGTTTATGGTTGCTTTCTAGCTAGAGGTAGCAAGCGCACCGTGGAAATAGAGAATAGATCATTTGATTCTGATAGGGCTGGCAATTCTCGACACGACACGCGACACGACCCGCGACACGACACAACACGCGACACGACCCACGACACGACACAAAATAAACGGGTTTGGGTTGAGCTTTTCAACCCACCAACCCGCTAACCCGCCAACCCGTTTATTAAACGGGTCATATATGGGTTTCTCAAAAAATAAACGGGTTGACCCGCCAACCCGTTTATATTGTTAATAAAAAAAATTATTTTATTTTTAAATGTATTTATGTATCAAGTATTACTATTTAATAAGTATTACATAATATATACCATTTATTCATAGACCATTTGAATGTTTCGACATTATGACTCGTGGTGGATGGTCTAATGTCATAAGTCGTAACCTATAAGGCTAAGTTTGTAACATGTTTCTATGAATGTTTTTAGTTTTCATTTGGATGTTTAAGAATTAAATATCTAAAATTCGGACTCATGAACCCAAATCTGACCCACGAACCCGCCAACTTGTGAACCCGTATAAATAAATGGGTTGGTGGGTCATATATGGGTTTATGTTCCAAACCCGCCAACCCGTGACCCGCCAACACGTGACCTGTATATTTAAATGGGTTGTGTTTGGGTTGGCATATTTTGACCCACCAACCCGCCAACACGCGACACGCCAACCCGAACACGACACTATTGCCAGGCCTAGATTCTAATTTCTCTAGAGTGATTACAAGGAAGGAGGTTGATTTTCGATTTCATGCCACATTGCTTTCAAAATTCCAACCCCAACTGTATTTTCCCCCAGTTCCCCTTTTTGCTTCAATTGATAGATTTAAGTATGTTTGCTTCTTAAATCTGATTGCAGCTGAGACACATCTTGGTTGCATACCTCCATTCTTTACTTTAATCTACCTAATCCGATGAATCCATGATGGCCACAGAAATGCTCTGTAATTTCCACCATTTCTCTATTATGTATGTAATCCCCTCATTCGAGTTTCATTTTCTTTGATAAATTATATGAAAAACTATCTCCCTCCCGATTCTTATGATTTGCTTTCGATTAGAATAATTTTATTTAGGCTTACCCCTGTTGACAATGTCATTAAGGATGTGCTAATAGAAACAATGGAGTCGGATATATCATTGCAACCAAAATCGTAGAAATAATCCACTTTCCCTAAAGCAACATCTTGAAAATTTTACCTTGTTCACTCTCAATTGTAGGTTTAAGCTTATAAACCTCTTTTCGCCTTCTTAAATCTTTAAATGTTCTCACTTATAGAAATTCTAATCCACTCCTTCTTCTCCCCTCTCTCATAACTTACACCGGTGACAACAAGGTAATGTTTGTGTTTGAAACACAATTTTTCTCATTGTTGTTAAATGATAAACCTTTAAATGTATATATCATTTTTCACTGATTTGATGCATGTCTTTCAGATTCCTTTCCTTCTATTAGGAATTAATCACAAATTATTGTTTTTTCTCAATTTTGGTTAAACGCAAGTCGTTTTGAATGTATATAAGATGTTTATCTGCTCTGTATGTGACACTTATGTTTTATGTGTCTTATAACAAGTTATTCCCCCACTAACTTCTTCCCTCGATTGAAAATTCCTTAACATTTTCTAAATAAACCCTAAATATGCACCAAAGACCACCAACAATCGCACTCTACACCTGTAATATTTTTATCTACTCACTTTCTATGTTAATTTGTTAGTGATTTGATCAAAAAATTCAATATTTTTTCAGTTTGAAATAAGTTTACCACCAAACAAGAACAAGAGGAAAAGATCGAAGAATAATGTCAAAATTGTCTCTAAATTATACAGGTGATAGAAGTTCAGTTTCGGTTTTTTTAACACAAATAGGATGCTAATACTCTTCATTGTGCTCTTCTAAATAAAATTTGGAAGTACATTCTACGTTTTGTGGATATAATAAGGCTTTTGTTATCCTAAAAAAGCTTGCTCCAAAATAATTCCTCATTACTGCATATTGACCCAATGTCTTAGAGCTTACCACTTATGGTAACATGTATAATCTTGTTAACACTTATTCAAGTTTTTCAAATAACTATTTCATTGATGTTGTAATAGTTGAATATTTTGTGTGTGTGTGTGTTTGTATTCATAGTATTAATAGATAAACATACAATCTGAATGAATCTTATTCTACAATATTTTTCTGATTCCCTTGACATTGTAAATGACATATTAAATTTGTTGTACTCTTTATCTTTTTATATTAGTTCATTGTTCATAGAATAATTTACTAAAAATAGTGCTTGTGGTACATGGATTTTAGCGGATTTAGTTCTAAAGTGAAACTTTTTGCAATTTAGGTTTTCATTGCAAGGTTCTATATTGATTTGGTCACTGTGTTGTTAACTTTCAATACCCTTTTTGTGAATTTTGTATAAATGACCATTTTGCCCTTCTTTTTTCGTTCTTGTGGTTTGTGATTTCTACTTGGTGTAGTCCAAAAGTGAATAATTTTTCCATTTTTTTTCTTTATTACATATCAATTTTAGTCCCCATGTCTTTAACATTGAGAGCCTTTTTGTTAAATTTGTAGAATTGACTATTTTGTGTTCTTAATTTTTGGTACTAGTGGTGTTTTAACAGTTTTGGTACAAAAAGAAAGGCAAGATGGTGATTTTTAGAAATTTAACAAAACGCCTGTTTATGAAATCTTCCAATATAGATTTAGGAATAAGGACCAATTACCAAAGTTGCAAAAGGTTGCATTTTTACCCTAAACCTGGTAAAATCATATACCATAGGGACCATTTTTTGTAACTATCTCTATTTTATGTATCATTTAAGTGAAATGTAACTAAAATATTAATATAGGACATGGTTGCTTGTTCATGTTGTGTATATGATGGTGGATCAAAAGAGAAGGAATATAGGGTAAGTGTAAGAGAGAGGGGGTAGAAAGGTAATTTTACAAACTTGGTAGAGTTCTCAGGCTTGGAACCAATAGGGTAAATGGAAAATGTCCCCTCAAACCTCTAGAGGTAATAAATAAATAATGTTTTTTCTTTAACTTTTAAAGAAAAAGAATAATTTAAAAGTTTTATTTAATAATTATTAGGTCGGTTTAATGGTTAGACCTGATGGTTTATGCTTTGTTAATATGAACACTTTACAAGAAGAAAAATATTACAATTTTCATGAGATTTCGTGAGAATGAAAAAAGTTTTTTTTTTCATGGATCAGCTTTTTGGGAAGGGTTACAAGCATGGTAAGATTTATCTTTCAGTTGTTATTTTTTGTTACATCTTGTGAGATTACATGTTTGTTTTCATGTTTTTATTCTAAATGGGTGTATCAACTGTCTTAATGTTGAATGATGCATATGAAATATGTGATATGTATAAGGTGTTTATTGAAATTCCCTGTGAGAACAAGATCGATGCGCAGGGACAAGGTTTGAAAACTCAAACCTTGAATGAATACTTAAGATCAATGTATGCATGCTAAAGATATTTCAAGTCTAGCTTGGAAAGACCAGTCAAGTCTTATATAGAATATTCAACAAATAATCAAGACATTAAATGAAGAATGAGATAGTAAATGATCAAAGTAAAGTTAATAAATGAAGAACAACAAGAATGTTTGAATAAACTTAGTAAAAGATGCCAAAAGTGAATGAAAGATTCGTAGTTGACTTGAATTGAATGCTCCTTTAAATAGGACTAAAGGTTACAATGAATTAACTACAATGTTTACATAACACCGGACAACATAAATATTTCTGACATTCTGATTATCCAAATAAGATAATAGACTAAGTCCTATGAAACGTTACATCAAACCAAGTACAAATACAATAAATACTTTAAGACAAAATAAGGATCTTCCGGATCAGCATATATTCCGGACGTGAGAGTCACTCCGGAATGTCTTCAGTCTTCTCTTCTCCTTCATTTTAGGTCCAGACTATTTCTTCATTATTAACTCTGGAACACTTACTCCGGAATGTCTAAGCTTCAGAATGTGGCCTTGGGATTGCTAGAGGTTCACTTTCAGGTTCCAACATTCCCCAACAAAGGATTTGAACGAATTGGTGTAAGAAGGTCATCCCACCTTTAACAATAATACTAGGAATATATAGGGAGAGAAGGGAGTTGATTTTTAGCAATGAAGAAGGTTTTTACATCCAAATCCAAATACAAGTTAGTCAACGTGAGTAGTTTCACTACTAAAAATGTCATTTCTTCACTTATGGGTTTGGTAAAATATCATTGATATCAATAAGTATTGAATTTTATTGATCTCTTGAGGTCATATTTAAGTGGTAAACGTACTAATTATCAATATACTTTGCATCTTGTTTTGATTCTTTTACCAATAAATAAAGTATATTTTCATCTGGTGCATTTTCCATATATAGGTGGTAAATGCCCTAAATAGCAACGTACTTTGAATTTATACCTATTTTCTTTTATTTTTTTGCAATTTATTTTAATTTCTTTACCAAAAAAACAAAATACATTTCCATTTGGTGCATTTTCCATCTTAAGGTTATAAATGCAGTAAATAACACTATACTTTCAATTTACAATTTTTTTTTAATTTGTTTTGATTTTTCTTTTTGTGTTAGCATAAATGACAAATATTAGTGTTTGATAGTTGCTATGATGGAATATGAGAAGGAATGGTTGGAATATAAAAAAATATATGTTTTGTTTGATGGAATGGTCAAATGTAATAAGTCACTAAAATTTGTAATTCCTTTTTCTCCTTAGGACTTCAATAAATGTCTAAATGCTTGGAGTCGTAGTGCTCAATATTAGGGATATGTATCTATATCTCATATGAAGGATTGTCTTATATCGTGTCACACTGCAAAAACCTTAAAGAACTTGATTTATATCAGTAAGCATTATGTTTACATGATGGTTTTTTAATTTAGATTTGATACTTTTGAGAATACCAAGCTTGCTGATGAAGCAATGGAAGGGCTAAGTGGTTAAAAATTAATAATAATAATAATAATAATAATAATAATAATAATGAAGGAGGTAGTTAATACTAGCTATAAAACTTAGTTTTTATTAAATGTTAACTATTCTTCTAGTAAGATGTGCATTATTTTGTATGTTTATTTGGAATTATAAACATGTCAGCACGTGTCGATATCAATCAATTATTCCGAATCAGGGCTAATACATTTACTCCTTCAACAGTCTATGCACACAATACACCCACAATGAACAAGGTGCAAAATGCAAATGAAGAAATAGCTATGTACTTTCATTGTTTATAAATATATTATTTTATTTTCAATTTGGCTGTTTGTAAGGTAATTGAGGATTCCAACAATGTGGCGAGTCAAAAACTCTAATTAACTTGATTTTTATAACCATATAACAAAAAAACGATGAATAAACATTTGTGTGCAAAAATAAAAACTCAAGTTGTTGTCTAAAATAATAGACCACAATCTTTAATAAAGCGCATTCATGATTTCACATATATAATGAAGTCGTTGTCCATGTATAAATAAATAAAACGTTTCCCTGTTTACCAAAGAGTCTCACATACTACCATTAAGTTACACTACGCTTTAAATAATTAATCAATAACATGTTTTGCAATGCAATACCTTCCAACCCCCGCAACGCGGGGATCCTTCCCTTGTTCTGATTAATTTGTATGTTAAGCTATTTAATTTATTCATTTGATTTTGTTTTATTTATTTCCAAATATATTTTTTTATCTAAAATGATAAAAACTTATATATCCATATTGAAGATTGTAACATCTAAAATTTCAAACCAAGTTTTTCATTTTTAAATTCGTATAAAAACATTGGTTATAGAAACCATCTCAAGAAAATCATAGTGTCAAATACAAATCATCATCAAAATATCAAAATGTCCCCAGAATATCCGGTATCATAAACTGCAGGCAAATGTGTACAATCCGGCTTGTGCTTTTTGGCGATCCTCAGAAGTACCTGAAACACATTTAATCAACATCTATAAGCATGAAGCTTAGTGAGTTCCCCAAATACCACATACAACACATCACATATAACAGCTATGGGTTATCAGCGCCCCTAGAGACTACCTGAAGTCTCAGTAGGCAAAGATCACACCTTGTGGGTTATCAGCAACCCTGGAGACTACTCGAAGTCTCATCACACATAAAGTAACACATATAACAATAATAACACATAGACCTAGCTGGTCATCACATATATAAATCTATTTTACCACACAGGTGAAAATAAGTAAGGAGACTCACCTTGCACAGATGATTGATATAACTCACACATGAAGTGTCAGAACTAGACTCCGTCTAATAATTAAACCAATTAATCCTAATTAATAATTAAGGTAAATTTCACATTTCCCTAATCCCAAGCCAAGTGTAATCCATAAATTCATAAAAACACCATTTTGCCCCTCCGAGGATCCAAAACCCTCACAAATTGACAAAAGGCACAATTGGTTAAAAGTCAACGGAAGTCAACGGTGGTCATATGCTCGCCGTTCACATCTCTACGCTCAACATAGAGTGTAGGGCAGCAAGAATCGGGTTCACAACTAGCTACGATGAGCGTAGTTAGAAGTACGCTTGGCGTATGCAGTAGGATTCCAACACTACACTTTTTTAGGTCTTAATCATTAAGAAACCTATTCAAACTTCAGATATGACCATAAAAGAGACATCGTAATCCATAAATTCTATGAAGTTAAGCCTTTGCATGGATACAAGGAGCTGCAAAAACCCTAACATTTCACTTCACTAAAAAACTCCATAACTCTTGGATAGGAGAAATGAAAGGGCCAAACTGACATTTTTATGACTCTAAACACCTTTAAACGTCTGAAAGGACGTCTTATAAGCTCAGGAGTAATCCATACTCAGAAAGATCCATGTTTTGGGACAAAATGAACTCCAATCCAAGACTAAACAAGATCTATCAAAATAAGCTCCAAGGTTTGAACTTTATACCTTAAAAAGGTCAACAAGGAGCTGTAAATTTTGGATCCAAAAGCTAGAATGCACCACCACCTCTTGAATGATCTTCCTTCTTTATCAAGAACTCAAGAATCACTTTCAAGCTTCAAATCTCACTTACAAAAGCCAGGGATCAATTTTAGGGTATAGAGGATATAAAGGTTGGTCACAAGAAGGTCAAAGAGGGACTATGATGCTTAAATAGGGGTCACAACCCAAAAGAATAGGGTTTCGAGAATGCACGGGCATTCCCGTCGTACACACATGTACGCCCAACGTACTATATTTTTGACCCGCCACAACTATGTTAACTTACACCCTAAATACAGCTCTGTTCGCCCAGTGTAAGGACCACTTTTACAAAAAAAACTTAAAACATAAGGGACTGGAAATGGAAATACTTGACAACGAGTGTTACACCCCCCCCCAACTAGAATCAGACTTCATCCTTGAAGTCGGCCTCTGCGAACAGATCAACATAATTCTCACACATCTCATCCTCAGGATCATAAGTCCATTTAGAGCCATTCTGATTCTTCCACTGAACCTTGACCGAATTCACTATGTTGTTACTCAAGGTCTTCACTCTCCAATCCAGAATCGCCACCGGCCTCTCGATGTAATTCAGGCGACCATCAACCTGAATGTCCTCCAATAGAACCACAATTGTCGCTTCAGCTACACACTTACTTAACTGAGAAACGTGGAAGGTGTCATGAGTCTGACTCAAGTCCTTAGGGAGCTCAAACCGGTATGCCACCCTTGCCCACTTGGGCTATCACTCTAAAAGGGCCAATAAACAGGGGGCCTAGCTTACCTCGCTTCTTGAATCGGATAACACCTTTCCATGGTGATATCTTCAGGAGCACCAAATCTCCAATATGAAACTCTAACTCAAAGTGTCGTCGATCTGCACAACTCTTTTGGTGACTCCGGGCCGTCATCAATCTATGTATGACTTGTTGAATAAGATTGGTCATCTTGATCACTATCTCAGTGCTCCCCTTGACTCTTTGCCTAACCTCGCCCCGACAAATAGGAGTCTGAAACCTCCTTCCATATAGAAGCTCGAAGGGAGCCATGTTGATACTGACATCATGGATGTTGTTGTAAGAAAACTCAGCCAATGGAAGGTAAGAGTCTCAACTCCCACTAAAATCAACGATGCAAGCCCATAATAGATCCTTAATCGTCTGAATATTCTAGTCGCTTTGCTTGTCTGTATGCGGATGATAGGAGGTATTGAAATGAAATCGGGTGCCAACTCTTCATGAAACCTCTTCGAAAATCTGGAAGTAAAGCAAGCATCCCGGTATGCCATAATAGAAGTTGGCACCCCATGTCGAGCCACTACTTCTAGAACACAAATCTCGGCTAACTTCTCGGCAAAAAATCTCTCACTTATGGCTAAGAAGTGAGCACTCTTCTTCAAACGATCAATTATCACCAAAATAGCATCAAACCCTTCGAAGTCTTTGACAATTTTGTAATGAAATCCATCGTGATCTGATCCCACTTCCACAATGGAACCTCCAAAGGCTTCAACTTGTCGTGATGGCGCTGATGTTTGGCCTTGACCTTTCGGTAGGTCAAACACCACTCCACGAACCAGGCCACATCCTACTTCATACACGTCCACCAATAATTTTGCTTTAGGTCAAGATACATATTCGTAGCCCCATATAAATGGAGAATCTTGACTTGTGCCCTCATACATCAATACCCATCGAGCCCCACCAGCATATAGTACCCAAACCCATCCATCCATGAAGAGTCAATAACCCCTATTGTCGATATCAAAGGCTAAAACCTGGTTGATCACCCGCTCACTCTTTTGATTCTCCTGCTTGAAGGCCTATGATTGTGCATCTTTGATCATTTCCAAGATTGGAGTCATCACAGTCATCCTCAAACACACATCCTAAATTGGGGTACTGACTGTTCTTCGACTCAAGGCGTCAACCACCACATTTTCCTTGCCTGGGTGATACAGAATCTCACAATCATAATCCTTCACTACATCAAGCCACCTCCTCTACCTCGTGTTCAGATTAGGCTGATCCATATGATATCGCATGCTCTTATGGCCCGTGTAGATAGTCCACCAAACCCCATAAAGATAGTGACGCCAAATCTTGAGGGCGAAAACAACCGCCCCCAATTCTAAACCATCGCAACAAACTACAAAATCCTCAACTCCCTCAGGAAAGGCAAGTACCGGTGCCTCACAAAGTCTCTATCGAAGAGTCTCAAATGATGTCTGCTGCTCAGGCCCCCATCTAAACACAACATCCTTCCTTGTTAACTTAGTAATAGAAACTACAATCTTGGAGAAGTCCCGAATGAATCTCCAATAATATCCAGCCAAACGAAGGAAACTACGAATCTCAGATGCAGAATTCAGAACCTCCCATCGTATAACCGTGTGCAACCAGAACTCACATGAAAAAAACATGCATAATTTCACATATAGGCTCTCAATCCTCAAAACCCCAAGAATCTCGTGCAAATGATCTTCATGCTGCTTTATGGTCTTCGAATAGACCAAGATGTCATCTATGGAGACAATCACTAACCAGTCCAACATGGGCCTACACACCCGATTCATGAGATCCATGAACGCTGTCAGTGAATTAGTGAGCCCAAAAGGCATCACCACAAACTCGTAATGCTAATAACGAGTTTGGAAGGTCGTCTTCTAAATATACACGTCCCACACCCTCATATGTAGGGGTGGCAAATCGTGCTATTGTTTCGTGTTTCTGTGTGACAGGACACGACACGACAATGTTTTATGTAACACAAACATGACACGACATGATGTCGTGTTTTTTTAACTAACACGGAAACGAACGAATAAAAAATGACAAACACGACACGACACGACAAAGATAAAATAAATAAAAGCTAGTTTATTTAATGAATACTTAATCATGCATAACACGAGAAAAATGACAAACACGAAAAACACGACAAGGAAACTCGAAATCGTGTCAATTTCGTGTCAAATTTTGAACACAAACACAAACACGACACGAAACGACATCGTGTTTTTTACACTTAACACGAACACGACACGAACACGAATTTAGAATTCAGTTTCGTCCCAATTTCGTTTCGTGTCGTGTATTTTTGTCGTGTCGTGTCATGAATTGCCACCCCTACTCATATGATGGTAACCAGACCTCAGATCGATCTTGGAAAACCAAGACGACCCTACAATAGATGGAAAAGACCATCAATCCTTAGCAAAGGATAACAGTTCTTCACCGTCAGCTTCTTCAATTCTCAATAATCAATACACATCCGATGCGAACCGTCCTTTTTCTTGACAAAAAGGACCGGTGCTCCCCATGACGAATTACTCAGCCGAATAAACTCCTTTCCTAACAACTCCTGAAGCTGAGAGGATAAATCTAGCATCTCGGGTGGCGCAAGGTGATACAGGGCCTTGGCAATCGGCACTGCACCAGTGATCAGGTCAGATCCGTAACTCCACCGTCCTCTTAGGAAGCACATTGGGCAACTCCTCCAGAAAAACATCAGGGAAATCACGCATAAGAGGAACATCAGAGATGGAAATTGATGTCTTCTTGCCAATCTGGGTATCCACCACATATGGCAAATAACCCATGCACCTATGTTGCAAACAGTGCCTCGCCCTAGCGGCAGAGCAGGAAGGCGATCCTGATCTGGTACCCTCACCGTAAATGGTAAGTACTCCCTCATTGGAATCTTGAACCGTCACCAATTGATGCTCACAATAAATCAAATCCTCAAACTAGCTCAACCAATCCTTACCCATAATAATGCAGACATCTCCCATCATAATAGGGATACGGTCTATCAGATTCCCAACACCAAAAATCTCCAATACACAACCCCAATAAATGTCAGCAGCGAAAATCGTATGTTCATCCGCTATAGCAATCATTAATGGTCTACTCAAAGCCTCATGTGCAATGCTAAAATCAGGGGAAAAGGATGATGACAAAAAAGATCGACTCGCACCCGAGTCGAATAGCACTAAAGGAGGTACATAATTCATAAGTAAAGTACCTAACATGAGCAATATCATAAGCAAACATAAACGAAATCAACCAAAATAATAATAAAGAAATACATACCAGCCATGACGTATGGGGCTGATCGGGCATCCTCTGCCGTCATTTGAAATGCTCTCCCTCGAGCCCTTGGGGCATCGGCCTTCCCCTGTTGACCATTAGTAATACGTAAGTTAGTAAGAGCAAGAGCCTGAACTATCCTCGATCAAGTTGAGGACACTCATACCTCAAGTGACCCATTTGGTTGCTATTGAAGAAAACATGAAATCCCTTGGGGAAATCCTTTGCCATATGCCCCTCCTTGCCACACATGTAGTATATAGTACCTAACTGATACAGTCCCTCATGCCCTTTGCCGCATTTGCTACAAGTACGACCCTTCTGTCCTCCAACTATCGAGTCAGCGGGTTTGAACAACTTAGTCATTGGCTACGACTAGACTGGCCTCCTATCTCTCCCCTGAGTCTCCTTCTCCTTTCTCGACTGGGTCTCCAGCTCAATCTTCCTCCTCTTGGCATTGGTCTGCAACTCAGCCAATGTCTGATACGAAGTGTTTGGCACGAAATCACAAATATCCCTCCTCAGAATACTCAGATATCAACTCACATGTGACTGCTATGAAGACAGGTGCTTAGTGGAAAACATGTCCCTCTCATGGAACATCCTAGTGATTTCAGTCACCATCTTTGTCTTCTGCTTGAGAGACATGAACAACTAGGCCAACCTCTCTCTCTCTCTCTCTCTCTCTCTCTCTCTTAATTACTGGCACAAACTGTAACATCTTGGCAATGAGGTATTCAAAAATTAACCCTTAAATATGAAGGTTTGTGATTTTTATCCGTTGTGTTTGAGAAAGATTGCAAAATGGCCCATATAGTGAGTTCCCCTAAAATACCAACATGTAGCATAAGCATAATCCAGACAACATGCATACAGAGCCTTCAGTCTGACTAGAACGCCCCACTAACCTACAGTCTATCTGGTATGCTCATAGAACCTTCAGCATGATTGGTATGCCTCATTGTGCCTTTAGCCTATCTGGAACGTTCTCTAGGCCTTCGGCCTGACTGGTACGCCTCTCGGTCCTGCAGTCTATCCGGGACACCTTGGGTCTCTTGGCCTTCAGTCTACACCGGTATTCCTCAACCTAACCACATATAAACCATGTCGACATATACACAACATATAAGCATACGTATAATCATCCAATAGACAATCAGACATCACAAAGCATAGGATTATCCTATGTACCACTATACAGATCTAACAGATCACTACAGCATACAACCATGCGATAAACCATGATAACAATCCAATGGGATGGCGTTGGTGCCTTCAACCCAAAAGTACAGTGAGGAAAACTCACCTCACAAACTGAACAAAAGTTGATGAGGCCCCTGACTCCGAATCTCAGCTCTCTAACCAACACTTAATTGCATCAAACTCCCAAAATACCCTTAATGGTCAAACTAGGTCAAAATTAAATGGTCAAACCTACTAAGTCAACCCAACCGATTCAACTCAACCTGGCTGACCGAGTGCGAGTACGTGGGGCGTACTCTGGGGGGTATGTGAGCGTACTCCAACCCTCGCAGTTGACAACTATTGGGGTGGTTGAGCTCATACGCAGGGCGTACCCCGAGTATGCGGGGTGTACCCTTGCATCCTTCAAAACTAAATAAGTTCTTAATGGCTTAAGCACTTATGTCTATATTTAAGATCCAAGGCTCAAGTACACTTTAGAGTCATAAAGTTTCCAAATTTATGACTACATGTGCATTAAGTGCTTAACTTAAGGTCTTAATCTATTATGACCTTCTACAAGATGCATAGAGCAAAACTAACCATTGGAACTTCCTTTTTATGACTTACGACCCCTCTTAGGGTCTAAAAGGATAACTCAAATCGTCAAGAACATGACACTCTCAATATAACACATTTGGGACCAAAAAGTATCACTAAAACACCCATTTCTATATCTACAAGCTTAAAAGATAAAGATGCAAGATTTATACCTTTGAAAGGTTTCAAATGAAGAGTAAATCCCAAATCCAAAGTGCTTCACTCTCCAAGGATGATCTTGGATTCCTTCCTTTTTCTTCTAAGCACACAAAAACACACTTTAAGGCTTGAAATGGCTTCACAAGGTGGTTCTAGGGTTACAACACGAATTAGAGGGTGGAGGCTGAGAATGTGAAAGGAAATGAGGCCATAAGGATGCTTAAATACCAGCCAAACCCTAAAAATTAGGGTTTCCCCATTTAGGAAGTACGCCTAGCATACTATGATATATGCCCAACGTACTAGGCCGCACCCTAGTACACTCAGCGTACACTATGTACGCATTGCGTACTCCAAAGCCATAATTTACCAAAATGCCATTAAGACCCTTTTTACATATAATTCTTGAACTTTGGGACCAATTGCAAATAAATAAATTAAAGGGTTGAAATTTGAAGTACCTTAACATCGAGATGTTATAGTGGAAGGTAAAGATGAAGGCTTTTCTGGTTCAACAAGGATGTGCAGCGACACTAGAAGGAAAATAAAAACTGACAAAGGACATGGTGGCTGAATGGAAGATGAATATTCTGGCAAGAACATATGGCGTTATTCTATTTAGTTTGACAGACAAAGTACTGAGAGATATCATAGATCAAACGAGTGTTCAAGGATATGAAAGAAATTATGTGAAAAGTATTAGAATAATTCTCTGACGAATAGGCTCTACCAGAAGCAACGTATGTATAATATTAGGATGTTAAGAAGCACCCAAGTGTAGGATCATCTAGATAACTTCAAAAGGATCATCTTGGATTTACAAGGTGTGAGTGTAGAGATTGAAGATGAAGATCGAACACTTATCCTCTTATGTTCACTGTCGAATTCCGATAAGAATTTCGTTGATACCATGGTGTATGGTAAAACAATGATCACTGTGAATAATGTGAAGGATTCTTTGATATGCAAGAAACTGAAATTCAGTTGGAGAAGAAGTTTCCAGTTCTGGTTTGTTCGCAGGAAGAGGAAGAACATCATATAAAGGTGTAGGTAACAAAGGAAAGTCAAGTTCTGAATCTAAATCCAACATTAGATGTTATAATTGCAAGGGAAAGGGGCAATTTTGAAGAGATTGTCTATTTCTAAAGAAATGGAATAATATGGTTGAATCTAGCAACAACAAAACGATACAAAAACAATGTTGTTGTGGTTCAAGGGAATTATGATGAAGGGATGATGGTGAAGTTTTGACTGTATGTACAACTAGTTCTGTTGTTGTTTGGATCTTGGACTCTGGAGCATCTTATCACATGACGTATAATCGTAACTGGTTCAACTCCTTTAAAAAGGAGGAATGGCATAGTTAAGATGGGTGATGATTGGATGAGCAGGGTAAAAGGCAGTGACACAGTGCAGATCAAGATGCATGATGGTATGGTTAGGAAGTTGTTGGTTCATCTTGGATCTTTGAAAGAATCTAATCGCTCTTGGAATATTTGTCAAAGGATGGACTGAAGTATTATGGAAAGAGTGATTGAGTAAGTGTCTCCAAGGGTGCCTTGTGGTTATGATGTGGAAGATGAATCATGGGATTTATTTCTTGGAAGGTTTTACGGTTAGAGGAACACTGACAACATCCCAATAATTGGACCAGTGTTACGATAAATGAAAATTATGGCATCATAATTTGGGATATATGATCGATAAGGAGTTGTTTGGTGGAGATGTATTTGGAAATGTTAAACCTAGTGAAGTTTGTTTTCAAGAGACATAACACAGGGTGAAGTTCAGTTTGGTTCAACACTCAAACAAGGAGATCCTTGAGTGTGCTCACTCAGATCTATGGGGTCCCTCTCCAGCGAAGTCTCATGATGGGTGTCAATACTTTGTGTCTTTTATCGATGATTACTCAACGATGACCTGGTTGTACTTTCTCAAGACAAAAGACAAAGATGAATTTTTTGGGCGGTTCAAGGAGTGGTAAACTTTGGTTGAAAAAAAAATAGAAACCAAGTCAAGTCGCTCGAAACGAAAAATGGGTCGGAGTTATTCAAGGCTTCGTTTGACAACTTCTGCAAATGAAATGCCTATTTCTAGGATATGCATTTGGAGGGAAAGGTCATCGTCTGTGGTTTACACAAGAATGAAAGACTCTAAAATTTGTTATTAGTAGAGATGTGGGCTTTTAATCTGCTATGTATAACCAAAGAGGAAGTGTACATATGTTACACAGAATGATAAGGGTGCTAGCCAGAAGGTGGAGTTTTTAAGACAAACCCCACACACATTTATGATAAATGGTAAACAAAAAGGCGTCATGGAATAACATAGACGTGAGGAATTAATTGAACACCCCATGGAAGAAGTGTTTGGTGATGTTGATGTCAGGAAAAAGACAACTTGAAGAAGCTTATGGAGAATGAGTTTATGATGAATGATTTAGGAACTGAAATAAAGATAGTATGGATGGAGATTCGAAGGGATAAAAGAGCAGGATGGTTATACATTTCTCACTCCATTGAGAAAAGTCTTGTGGTTGTTCTATTGTGATCAGTCCAACCTTTTTGGTACTTCTTTGGCGGTTCGAGGCAATCGGGGGAAAACTCATTGGGAAGTGGTCAAGTGGATCTAGTGACACTTCAAGGGAATGCTTGATGCTTGGCTGGTATATGGTGCTAATGCATGACATAAAAACTTAGTTGGGTCGATAGACTCAGACCATCAAGGTGATCTGGATATTAAAAATATCATTAACAATTAGTCTTGTTCAGAATCTTGTTTTAAAGGACGAGAAACCTATCGTGTTCTATGATAGGTTTTGCATTCAAAATTATCATACCATGGAGAATCCATAAGACATGTTGACTAGGTCGTTACCCAAAGAGAAGTTCAAACTTTTCTTGGACTTGGTTGTTAAGTCCTTCCGGGGATGGACGGCAGGAAGGGACACGAAGTTCTTGTTTAAGATATGGAAGATTGTTAAATGTGACTTGAGCATTTAGAGCATTCTCATGGCAGATTTAGATACGATGTCACAATTGGATTCGATGACATAGTTGTTGTCACACCGTCGAACCAGACGGCGGAAACGTCCAAGGGCTCACGTGACTAAATTTGAATATCATCACAATGAATATACATGAATCATAACATAAGCATCACCATGCATCAATATATTACAACTGACTTTGTTCACATCGAGTACATTGTTTTAACATTTCAAATCCATAACATAAATTGTTTGATAGTTTTCAAAAGCACAACACTCTAGCATAACTTGGTACTACTCCTCAGCTTATCTGTTACCTGAGAATACAAGTTATTTTGAAAACGGTCAACATATGGAATGTTGGTGAGTTCATAAGCAGGTTTGATATGAAATGTTCTGTGTAGTTTGTTAGAAAATAACCCAGAAAATCCGATATTTTCTGAAAAGACCATTGTTTGTATAAAAGTGTGAAGATCCGTAAATATATGCATGATGATTTCAAAACGTGTATTGTTGAAAAACTTCGTGTTAAAAGTACCATTGAAAAATGTTGAACTTCCCCGGAAAACCCAATGTTTTTCGAAAATAAACAAAATATCGTATAATTGTTCTTATTGTTATCCCATCCTTGAATGATTTTGATTTATCTTGATTACTTGTTTAGTATTGGATTTATTTATGTGAGTCGTTATAACCATGCATGATAATGACTAGTTCGACTGTCTTGACACTCTGGTGAATGCCGGAATTGATCTTAAGATTTTGTCACCCTAAACTGGCCGAGTCTAACTGTAGCGAACAACTGAGGTGTGGGGGAGTCACCCCCGTATAGATCTATACACAAACTCTCGCTCTCCCTCCAGGAGACTTTGATTATAACTACAGACTACGAACGACACACGTTGGTGCCACCCGTTATTACTCACTAAATCCCAATTGACTTTGATTACTATTGATTATCGACCCGCATTTGTTTACTTGGATTAACGATATGCCTAATAAACGAGGAGAAGAGGATTACAAGATCATACTATTCACGCGTATTATTTATGGCTATTGATTATACGAAGGACACGTTGGCCCATTTCACATTTGATTTACTTGGACCTTACTAGCAATGCTAAGGGGGCACTAAGGCCCAATATCACTTAAAAGCTATTGAGGGTCCCTTAAATATGAAATTGGGTCATAGAAGGCTCAATAACATTTATAATTATCCCTTGGGCCCAAAAATCATGTTAATGGGTCACAAAGGACCAATAAGCATGTTGGGAACTTTCAAGCCCAAAGGATTTAATGTTTACTTGTTTTTCGGTATAGTATAGATGTCAGAAATGTTTAATTGAACAATTGATAAATTTGTATCGATACGAGACCGGACGGTCGTTTATAACGATATTTGGAAATTTATGTATATTCATTTTGTCATTTTTCATAAGTTGTGATTTGGTAATTTTGACCCAAATATCTTAATAGTAAAATAATTGATCCAAAATATTGGTTTGACCTTTTCAACCCTTCTTTAATAAAGATGACAATTTTAGTCATTTATATAAATAAAAACACATTTTAGGCTCTAAAAACCATTTTCGTTTCATTTTTGACCCATAGACTTTGTTTAAGTGATGGTTTTAGCTCAAAATTTACTTTTATCAGTTTTAGCCCTTCTAGAAAAGTGTTTTTCGGTTTAAGCCCAAACTTTTTGTAACTTTTACAATTTTGGTCCAAAATCCAAAATGTTTACATTTTTTATCCTTGTTTGGAAAATACATCATTTTGACCCCTGAATTAGTTTCATTTACCCTTTTTACCCCTTGTTTGAAAAGTTTATCATTTCACCCCCCTTAAAAATTAGGATTTTCGCAAATTAGGGCTTAATGGGCCGAAAAGCCCGAAATTTGGCCCATTAAACTACAATTTACACTTCTAGCCCTTAAAAGAGTATGATATCCATCAAAACATTTATTTTTACTGATTTGACTCTTTTAGCCCTTAAGAAAACCGTGAATGGCAATTTTTCATCCCAACTTTTGTTTGTTTTACAATTTTAGCCCAAAAATGGGTTTTATGTTGCAATATGTATATTTTAATCTTAGAGGGTAATTTTTCTTGACTTGTTTTAGTGTAATACTTCTTAGATCATGTTTATCTTCCTCTTAGATCCATAGATCTCGAATTTCTATTCTTTTTGTTACACATTTATCACATAAACACATGAAATCACACATAACATACACATACACATAGATCTACACATTTTACTTGTATTCTCCCCCATAAAACACATGAAAACCGAAAATAGAGGGGTATGAACTCTCCTTGAGTTTGTAGGTTCGGTTTTGAAGAAGAATGGAAGAAGTTTGATGCTATTCTCGGCCTAGCAAGCTTCTTGGAGGATCTTTGGCTTAGATGTGTTCTAAGATGCAAGATCACGAATTTTGTATGAGTTAAGGCGAGATTTTTTATAAAAGAAAGAGTCTAGACTAGGGGTGTCATTTTATGACACGACACGATAAAAATACACAAAATGAAACGAAATCGGGACAAAATCAAAATTCGAATCCGTGTTCGTATTGTGTTCGTGTCAAGATTAAAAAACACGATGTCGTGTCGTGTCGTGTTCGTGTTCATAAATCGACACGAAATTGACACGATTAATCATGTGGTTGTCGGGTTTTTCGTTTTTGTCGTTTTTATCATGTTATATATCTTTAAGTATGAATGAAATACACTAATAGTTATGTAATATTATCTTTGTCGTGTCATGTCGTGTTGTCGTGTTTCAATTTGTTCGTTTTTGTGTTAATGAAAAAAACATGACATCGTGTCATGTCATTTTCGTTTTGTACAAAAAATTATCGTGTCGTGTCGTGTTAGACAAAAACATGACACGATTGCCCGATTTGACAACCTTAATCTAGACTATGGATCCAAGCATCCACTTACCTAAGATGATGACTCTTATGGAAAATCCTTCTTGAAAGCTCTTAAATCTCGAAATTTTTGAGGAAGAAGCAAGAGTGTACTTTGAGAGTGTTTGAGTGAATTATGTGTGTGTGTGTGTGCCCTTCCCTTTGTGTTCTTGGCCGAAGAAGAAAAAGAGAGGAAAAGAGAGAGAGAGAGAGAGAGAGAGAGAGAGAGAGAGAAAGTGAAGTGATGGATTGCTTGGAAGTATGAGAAGAGTGCATGGATACCCCATGTACAATTGTGAGGTGGCATGTAGGAAAGTTAACTCTTCCTCCCCATGTTTTTTGGTTTGGGCCGAGAGAGGGAGAAGAAAGAAAAAAGATTAGGCCTTTTTGTGCTTAAGCCCATATTATGATCCAATTAGATGATTCTTGGCCCAATTGGTCTTTGGAGAGGGTTCACGACCCAAAATAAATCAAAGAATGATTTTTATGGCTCATTAGGGCTAATTAGGTTAGTTATGGCCCAATAAGGTCCATTAAGGTATTTTATTTCATTGTAGGCCCAATATGGCCCAAATTATTAAAATAAATGGAAAGGGGTCCAATTAGATCCCATGTAAGAGTTCTAAGCCCAAAATAATCAAATTGGAAGTTTATTGGCCCATTAGGTCCAGTAAGGAAATCCTAGTCCAAAATGGACCTAAACCGGGATTTTTAGGGTTTCCAATTCTTTGTTGACTATTTGAAATTCTTGTATAGAGTGTTTGATGGAAAATTTGTTGTTATTGAATAAGCATCATACATGCTTTCACATTTTTGGTTCATAAATGTTATCATTGTTATTTTTACATGGTATAGAATTCCTAGTTGTGACAGTTGTACACAGTGGCACAATTGGATTCGATGTCCCATTTTGTTACAGTGTCACAGCTAGATTCGGTGGTACACTTGGATTATGTGGCATAGTTGGATATGGTGACATAGTTGGATTCAATGGTACAACTATATATGACGACACACTTAGATGTGATAAAACACTTGTATGTTATGGCACACTTAGATTCGATAACACGCTTGGATGTGATGACACACTCGAAGAAGTGTCATTCAAGGAGGTGCCACCAAGTGTGAAGGTGCCATTTAATGTTACACTGATGTGCCATCATGGCACCGTGACGATGTGTCACGCATTGGAGGTGCCACAAAGTGATAGAAGCTGCCACTAAGTGACAAGATGTGTCATGCAATGGCACCTGATGTGCAAGTGGTGGATTGTTGATGCTAATGGATGTATTTCAAGGATGAAGGTTCCAGAAGTGGCTTTATGGCGTAATGTGATTGTTCGACACCTTTCATGGGGCTATTCATTAATGAGCTTAGACCATTAGGGTTTTAGGTCTGATCCCTTGTCTATAAATATGGATGCATTTTAGTCATTTGAAAATGTCTTTCGTATCCTTAGTGAGTAGGGAAAATCTCTGTTTGAGAATTCTGTGAATAAAGAATACTCCACTCCTGCCCCTTGACGTAGGTTACCTTGACCGAACCACGTAAATACTATGTCTTTGTGAGCATTTGGTTTTATGTGTTATACACATTACTTCCTAACAAGGGTCATCAAATTTGGTTTCCCTAACATCACTAGGATAGGAATCGGTGAATATTACTAATATCCATTGCACTTTATTATAATCCACCATAACTAAAAGACGTAAACGAATCTATGTGAAAATATCTATATTTCTTTTGTCTCCAAATCTAATATCCAACTTTATGATAGTTTCAATATGTTTAATTTGGTTTAAAGAAAACCCTGTTTTCTTTACTTTTTAAGTTTAATTGACAACTGGATTTCCTCAACTGAATCATTCTCATTCCCACTTATGTTCGATATCTAGTATTACCTCAACCATACTGCTACATAATTAAGTATACTTCCTTGTGTATGTTGCAGTTTAGCTGTGATAAAATCAATTTAATAAATGTGCAAAATTCTACCACAGTTTCATTTATTTTTAATTTATTGGAAGCTCTATTTATGATTTCCTTTATTAAATCAAACTTGTTATTATATCAATTATCTTACTTTCAATAAGTAAAATAGAAATCCAAATTGGGTTTGTATAATATTACTTGTATCGATGGAAAACCTTTTGCTAGATGTGGTACTATGGGGACGTGGCTTATTATTTATCACCTAAAATGAGATTTCTTAGAATGGGCCATATCTCTAGAAGATCTACTAGATAGGAAATTCGGGGTTGGAAATCTTACACATTCCTGGAAAGACAAGTGGTGTAGGCGCTTGTTTTGAAAGATATTTTCCTGGATTTATACAAAATTCAAGTGGAGAAGAATTGTAATGTCTATGAACGTATTTCATGTGAAGAAGTAATTGTTTTTCACGGGGAAGGGTGGAGGAGAATGTCGAGGAGAGGTAAAGAAACCAACATGCTTGTTGTTTTGAGTTATGTCTTGGTAGGTGTTATGTTGACCTCGATCCCAGACAAATGAGGTTGAAGTTATGACACTTCAAGATTGTTCTCAGTTCAATCTATGAAAAAATTGATAAGCGATAAACATAATTTAAAATTTGTTGCTCAGGATGTCAAATGGTTAGTAGGATACCTATCAAGCTAAATTGTTTTGTTTACCCCTTTTGCAATGCCGATGAGGAAGATGTTAAACATGTCTTTTTTAGATGCCCGTTTGCGAAACAGGTTTAGCATTGGTTTCTTCATGGAGCTGCTTTGGTTTGAAAACCCCATCTGGTATGGAGGTGTTACAAAAGGGGTTGCAAATGTTGACACAAGGAAATGAATGGAGGAAGATGGGGTAAGTTTTGGTTTATTCTTTTGATCTGGTGGATTTAGAGAGCCCGAAATGACTTGGAGTTTGAAAAGAAGAGATGTTCTTCTATGCAATTGGTGGATGGCATTCAATTGAGTGCATTTAATTGTATTAAACATAGATCTTGTTATAGTAGTCTAAATTAGTTTAATAGCTGTAATTTTCATTTTTATGCTTGTACTCCATAATTTTTTGGTTTTCATTTGTCCTTCCTTTGTCTTTTGTTTTTGCATCTTGGAGGTTGGTTTTAGTATATCCACCGTTAAAAAAAATATAAAGTTCCTAATAGCAATTTATAAATAAAAAAGGTGGTTGTTCATTTTGATCCTCAAAATTTTCCTTTTTGACTTTTATAAAAAAATACGAAGGTTGATATACATATATCCATTCATATAAAATATATGTAGAAATGAATACTTTATTTCTTCTAGAAAATAAATTGTTCTAACATATGAAAAAAGAGATACACTGAAACATGCTTATTAAGTTATTATATATATAATACACTATCGATATACATTTTCTTTAAAAAATAAGAAATTTTAACGAATAAGACCATGGATGTATCTTCTCTTTTTAACCAGGGATGGTAAGGATAGATGATCTTCTAAAATTGAGTTGTTAAATGTTCGTTCTTGATTTTGATCTTGAGATCTAAACGTTTTGAAATCATACATTCGTAACTTCTGAAGAAACTTCTATGGTAAGATATTCACATCTCGATTACGAACGTGATCAAATCTCATATTTTTAATATTTATTCTATAGTCATACCTTTAGTCTTTTAAGCTCTATTAACTTTGTCATTTATATAGAAAAAATCTAAAATCTAATGCGGTGCGTAAAATAATTGTGTAATGAGCTTGAAATGTAGTCTCAAAATATTTATACAAATGAGGGGAAACCTAAATATCGTTACAATATTATCCATTCATCGTAAACTAAACAAAATATCATGACACATAAATTAGCCATTTTATGATCTTGTGCTTTTAGCTGTACATTGTTACAATGACATTGTTTTTTCTATATATACGTACTATACTACTTTAAAAATCAAAGTTTATTTCAACGTCAGTTTCTTAATAACATCAAATAGATACACAAAGTAAATATTACAGGCAAATCCAAAACTAAAGAACCATGTGTATATATATGTATATATTCATAATAGATTATTTTTACTTATAAATTTAATTGATATAAAATTAAATGTCGGATAAAGAAGAAAGAAATACTAAAATAGTAACCGACAAAGGTGGTGGAAAAAATTGTGAGTTTGACCAAAGAATAAATGGGGCCCTAGTCCAACACATGCACACGTGGTTTAGAGTAAGATTTATGGTATCCATCACCGCCTGCGGTTGCGCCGCTTAGATCTAATCGTCATCGTCCATTAGGATAAATGTGGGCCCCAACAGCCAGACACGCGTCTGTCGTATACGGTACAATGCCAACGACTCTCTCGGCCGAGGAATCTTTATAGGGTCCCACACCTCGGAGCCAACGGCCAACTGCCTCCTTGATCCTTTTCTTTCCCGCCCCATTTTCCCACCAATTTTCCCTGCCTACCAACTTTTGGGTAATATTTTATCCTCTTATTTATCTCTTTATTAAATTCTTTCTTTTTCTATATTTAAATGTAATTATATGACTTTGAAATTATTAGATGTCGATTATGAAAAATTAGAAAAGTATTATGTCCTTATTTTCAACTCTTATCATTTATTTTTGATAAAAAGTGAGCTTTAAATTTTGTGTTTTGTTTAGTAATTATTCACATAACTCGTTTTATTAATTATGTAAATAAATTTAAGTACTTAAGGTACTTAAAATAATTTCATTTCATTTGAAACAAATATGTACCGTAAAAAGACAGAAGAAAAACAGTAACAAAATAAGATAATAACCAAATCAACGTAAATATTCATATTAGAGAATTTACAACCTAAATTAAGGTGTCTATATGATTAAATATGATGTCTTTTTAACCAACCGTGTAACTATTTTTAACAATTTAATGTTAAGAAAAATATATAATTTTCTTTATGTCATGTACATGTAACAATTCCATATAATTATATTTTATTTTGACTCATTAATTATACTTTAGATTGAAATATTTATTATTTTTTACTAGTTAATTATTTTTATTAATAACTAAATAAAAGTTTATTAATAAATTTAAACTTTTTAATGACTATATATTATTTATAATGTTTATCTTTATTTTTATAACTTCCTAATACTTTCCCGTGTATATAAATAAAGTTCCAACATAATTATATTTTTATTTTTATTTGTTTGTTGCATTGAATGTCTATAACAAGATAATATATATATATATATATATATATATATATATATATATATATATATATATATATATATATATATATATATATATATATATATATATATATATATATATATATGGGAAAAGTGAATATGTGGCTGTCATCTATGTAATATTAGGTATAGAACCATCAAAATTGACTTCATTTTGATTAAATAAACATAATTTTTTTCATTGTTAACTTTTCCTATTTCTTTTGAGCTCATATTATTTCTGATTTTATAAATTATCCTCAACATCTATATATTTTGGAATGTGTTTTTATATTACATCTCTAGTAGGCTTCATAACTTTCTCTGACACCAACCATATATATACTTGCATGGTTCTTTTTGATGTGTTATGGGAAAAAGTTTATTGGGTTTTTAATGAATAATTTCAATATTTCACTATAGTTTTCTATTATAAATTTGAATATGAAGATTTATAGGTAGTTGATAATGTATTGTTATACATGGTTTGTGTTGCAAAATTAAAAATTTAAAACTCCATAAAAATATATACAAAGCCTATCATCTAGTCTAATAGAGAATACAAGAAAGATGGTAGAGAGATTTGATTGTATTTTGTTAAAACTATATAGTTTTTAATGGTTCTATACCTAATATTAGGTACATAACAGCCACATATTCCCTAAGCCCTATATATATATATATATATATATATATATATATATATATATATATATATATATATATATATATATAGAGAGAGAGAGAGAGAGAGAGTTGAGGTTCAAATTTTTTTACTATCTATTGTGTACATGTATGATTGATTCTGGACCAATCATTTTAGTTATTTTAAGAAAAATAATAAATGCATATTAAATGCTGAAAATTTAATTAATACTCGTTATGTCTTCAACATGTAATATGCATTAATTACTTTCTTAAAATAACTAAAATGATTGGCCTACAATCAATTTTACATGGACACAATAGATAGTTAGAACATAATAATCTAACCTTATATATATATATATATATATATATATATATATATATATATATATATATATATATATATATATATATATATATATATATATATATATATATATATATATATATATGTTGTGATATATCAGAGAAAGGATGGATCGAGATTGCCGGTGAACCTTGTAGAAACGACTTCCCCTGATATCACAATACAAAACATGATAGAGATCGTTAGTCGACGTTCGGGGGGGGGGGGGGGGGTCCCAGGACGAAGCTCCGACGATCTAGTTAGTATGAGATTTGAGAGAAATGGTAAGTGATTACAGAAGAGAGAGAATTTTGTCCCCTTCTTCATGAGGAAGAAGGATCATTTTATACCTGCCTCAGAGGTGTGTCTCTCAACTGATTCTATTGAGGATTCTCTCGTGAGGTGCGACATGGTGAAACCATATTTGAGGGTCCTCCATCACATCTTTTGTCTCCTTCTCCCATTGCCTGGAAGGAGATCTTCCAAATGTTCACGAAGATCGTGGCTATCGTCTGATGAGAGAATGGGATTCTCTGAGTGGTCCCATGTTTTCCAGAATATGATTTTTCGGAGAAGGCGTTAAGGCGCGGCTCTGCACCTTAACCGCCTTATCAGCGCCCCTCGTGTTAGCGAAGGCCCAGACTTGACTTTAGATTGGGTTCTGACCAGGCCAAGCTCGGTGTCAGTTTGACTTCTCTTTTGACATTTCATGGAGGGATATGTTAACAAGTCCCTTAGGCTTGTAGGCGTATGCGTCGGTATGACAGCATCACCATTTGAGGCTAAATCTCGACACGTATTTGCCTGGGATTAGTTCTACATTTGACGGGCCTTAGGCAGTGCTGTTAATGTGTCAGATTCACCGTGAGATGGTTCGTGACACCAATTTTTTCTTTAAAATCCCCCCTTTTTCCAAGACCTTTCATCCTTACCTCCTTTCTTCACCCTCGTTATATCTATCTGGGAATTTTGAAAATTTTTCTTTCCTATCACTTATTTTTTCCTCGATGATGGACTGTTACGGTAAAGTCCCTACTACTGAGAAGTTCCAATTTCTGCAAGATCGCTTCGGTTTCTAACCAGAGCATGGTGTAATGATTCCGAAAAAGGGAGTATTGATCTACGATCATCCTCCAGGGAAAGTTGGGGTTCCCATTCCTATATTCGAAGCGGGGTTGCGCCTGTCGACATCGGACTTTTTCGATATGATCGTGCATCATTACGGTTTTACAATAGGCGAGTTAACCCCGACTGTTGTCAATAAGATCGTCGGTTTTGAACTGATCTATCGCTCTTTGGGTCGTGTTCCTACCTTCTGGGTTTTCAGTTACTTTTTTTGCTCAACTACGAACACCGGCGTCTATACCCTAATGGGGCATGGGTATCGTAGGAATGGCTTTGGGTCGACCAAAACCTAATGGAGCATGGGTATCGTAGGAAACTAGACTTTTCCGACCGTCTCCCCAAGTTTTTTGGGGGCAATCTGACTCTCGAAAAATGGCTGGGGAGTGTTACTATCCGTGGAGAAAACTGGGAAGACTTTATTCTTGCCGCGACCGGTATGAGTGCCGCTTGGAGGGCTCGCAGGAAAACGACGCAGATGTTCGTTGTAAGATGTGGTATTAACTCATCCCCCCTCTCTTTTGAAAACAAAGTGAGGATAAGATATCTTGTTGGCTTGTGATATCTTACTTTTGGTGTTTGCTTTCACAGGTGCGGAGGCTGGGATTTCATTGGAGATGGCCTTGCGTGGTCACTATCAGGGCTAACTTTGGCATCAGGAGATCGATCTCGTAGAGGTTCTTCCTCCTTCTGTGTCCGAAAGATGCATGTGGGAGCTTGTTGGGTTGCTCTTACTAGAAGGGGGGAATATGGGTTCCAGCGGGCCTGCGTCACCTTCTCAGTCGACCGTTGTGGTTGTTTCCCCAGTTCGTTTGCCAGTTGTTGTTCCTTCTGATTTGCCTGCGGGTGTACAAGCGGGAAGAAGTAATGCGCCTACTCGGAAAAGGCAGAGCTTGCGTGTGGTTTCGTAGTCGGATGAAGAGACAGAATCCAACGATGCGAGTCATTGTCCTTATAAAGCTCATAGGATTGTGTCTATGGCTGGGCTTCTTGGTGGTATCGGGGATATTCTTGGTGGTCATTTTTTTGTGCCTAAGCAGAGAGAGGTGGTGGTGATGCCCAGTTCTCCTGGGGCCTTACCCTCTCGATCCGATGGTTCGCCCTTGGTTAATCCTCATTCCGAATTTGTATCTGGGGGTGCGCCGAGTTTGCCTGAGGGTTCTCTTCAACATGAGAAGCCTTCCCTAATCAATGAAACAAGGACTTTGTCTCATTCCCCGTCTTTTAAAACCTACGATCTGGGCTGGGTGATTACTAGGGATTCCTTGTTGTCATAGGACACTACCGCCTAGGAGTAGAGTAGGTGCACTCATCCTCTGGCTACGATGAGTTCACTTGTAGGTCAATCAAATGCTCGCACGACTAATGACCTTTGTTACGCCGCGGCCTAGACCTCTGCCTTTATGGTTGCTGCCGCTGACCGGGTTTGCCTAGCCAGTGCGAGTTAGGGGCAATTGAAAGTACTGCAGGGTGCCTTAGCAGGCATGAGGGAGGAAGTTCATGATTCAGAGGTGGAGCGTCAAGTTCTTGCTGAGCAGAACAACATTGTGGCCTGCGAGAAAGCCGCTTTAGAGGATCAAGTGGCTAATTTGGTGGACCAATCAGAGCGACTTGAGGACCAAGTGAGTTCTCTCACTCGAGAAAAGGATGTGCCGGCAAGTAGACTGGCAAGGTGCCAATGCCAATTAGCTCGAGCCCGTGCTGAAGGTGTCATTGCTCGTGGTAGTTTGCAATGGGTGTTGCAGAAGGGGTTGGTTCGTGTGATTGACAGGGTCATCGAGAGCACTAAGATCTCTAAAGGGGTCCAAGATTTTTCGTAAGGCTTGTGAAGCCCTTGGGTTTGAGAAGGGAGGCAACTGAGTAGTTGCTCCACATCTTTCGGTAAATCTAAAGTTTTGAGTCCTGGCCAAGTAGCGAGCAGGGCCAAGGAGGTAAACAACGCCCTTACATCTTTTGCCGAGACAGATTTTGCTGGCCTCTTCCATTTAGGGGAGTAAGATTATGATGGCTTTCGTCAGTTTTGTGGCAAGCTGAGCTCGGGAGGTTCTTCCTTGGACTCTAAGAGCTGATTTGTATATGCCCCTTGTTGTTCGTCTTTCTGTGTACTATGTGTATAGTGTAAGACATTGGTTGCTAATAACCATGGAATGTGTTTTTAGTTTTATATTTGGTATGGAAGTGTTCCCTTCCCTTCTTTTTTTTTTGTATGTATGCATATGCTTTGAGCTGTAATTCATTTTTGCACATTCCCTTGTTCTAGGATTTATGTTAATCTGGTAGCGTGTGCTTCAGATGAAGCATAACTTCTACTATTGAGCTATGTTCCTATGACTTGTATGTTTAATTAGGCTTATGATATTAAGTCGTGAAATAATAGACAATGTTGTTGACTATGCTGTATGGTGTAGCTACCAATACATTGGCTGAGATCGTCATCTCAAGGCCTTTACTGTTCAATTTTTACGGGGAAAGGTTATGAACCTTTTACGACAACTCGTTTTGTGTCATGTACACAATCTCAGCTCTGAGATGTTATTTGGCATATTGTAGTTAAAGATTATGACTCTTTTATGACCTACGGCTGCATTCTTACATTGAAAGAATATACCATGAATGTCTAAGTGTCAGGGCATGTGCCCGGTCTTTACTTTGGCGCCTGAAGTATGGCTATCTTGTGCAAAGTTGGGCCATACTTCTTGTTTGGCAATGACATCTTTTTACGCCTAATGTAGGTTAGCCTTCATAGGTTGGGGCTTCCTCTTATTTTCCCCAACGGGGCCTGACGTGGGGGAGTTATGTTTCGTTTCTCGTTCCCTAGGGATGTTCTCGTCTGTCTTTCCTTGCTACCCGATTCATGTTGCAACTGTAGGAAGTGCCTCCCCTTGGCCGGGTGAAAGTGCCTCATGTGTGTTTCTGCGCACCCATCTTCCATGCATGTCCCGCTATCACTGTAGATGTTGCTTTGCTTATCGATGGCTTGGCCTGGTGCTCTCCTACAAGAAAACCTATTCATTAAAAAGAACGACATTTCGCCTCCGCTGTTGTTGTTTCATGCACTTGCACCCTCTTTTCTGAGGGGATTTGGTTTATTGGCGAAGATTTTCCCTGGAGTCGTTCACTTCTATGGGAGAGATGTTGCGAGTCGATTGAACACATCTCACCGTCGTTTCCTGGTCTCGTGGGCTGGCACTTGTGCCACATCAAATTTGCTTTGTGGGTCTTCTCCTTGTTAGCGACCTTCGTTTTGACATGATTGGGTTTCTTGCATTGCACCTCGTTGGGCGTCGTGCCTAATTGCTGGCTTGGTTGGTACTACCGTTGCTAACCCATCAGTCGTGCTGAATTTGAGAACGTGGAGAGTAGATGGGATTCCTTCCAACCCGAAGGATGTAAAGTGCTACTACTACCATGAAAAGGGGAATTAGAAACGAAGCTACCCGAAATATCTACAAGATATCAAGGATGGGAAGATCAAGCTGTCCTTCGCAGGTATTTATACTATTCAATCTAATAACTCATCACATGCTATTTCTTGGATTCTTGATACAGTATGTGGTTTTCACATCTGATTTGCAGGGCCTAAGAAGGAATAGGGATGTGGAGCATGGGAAGATAAAATTGATCATGGGGAACAGAAGATCATTGTCTGTCACCAAGATTGGAGTTTACTCTTTAGTGCTTAGTAGTGGGTTAGGACTAGAGTTGAATAATTGTCGCTATTCGCCAGAAATGGCAAGAAACATCATTTTTTTTCATGGTTTGTACATACAAGGATTTAGATTTTCATTTGATAATGAAAAGGGTTCTATTAATGCTTTTCTTAATGGTGTTTTCTATTTTGAAGCATTGCCTTGTAATGGAATATATGAAACTGTGATGGTTGTAGACAACTTAGGAAATGATATGTTGCTTACCGATTCTTCCAATAGTTTGGACAAAGAATGCTTGTGGCATTGTCTTGGACATGTCAACAAGAACCGCATAGCCCAACTCCAAAAGGATGGAGTATTGGAGTCATTCGACCTTCGGGACGATGACGTGTGCGAGTCTTGTTTACTTGGAAAGATAACCAAGTCACCCTTCACTGGTACTTGTGAAAGGGGTGACGGTTTATTGGATCTCATACACACCAATGTGTGTGGTCCCTTTAGATCCACCACAAGGGATGCAAGCCGCTTCTATGTGACTTTCACCGATGATTATAATAGATATGGGTATATCTACTTAATCAAGCAAAAGTGAGAAACCTTTGAAAAGTTCAAAGAGTTTATGCAGGAAGTGGAGAATCGGTTGGGCAGGAAAATCAAGATGCTTCGATCCGATCGAGGAGGATAGTAACTTAGTCTTGAATGGTGTGGCTGAGAGACGTAATCGAACCTTGCTAGACATGGTTCATTCCATGATGAGTCGTGCTTCACTACCTATCTCATTCTAAGGGTATGCCTTAGAGACTGCCGCCCAGATCCTTAACCTAGTCCCTACAAAGAAGGTTGCCAAAACACCTCACGAGATGTGGAAAGGGAAAGCTCCCTCGTTGGCACATATCAAGGTTTGGGGTTTTGAGGCTTTCGTAAGACGAGATACTCATGACAAGCTCAAACCTCGTAGTAAGCAGTGTATTTTCATCGGTTATCCACAGAAGTCCTTTGGATATCTCTTCTATAGACCGAGTGACAATGTTGTCTTCGTTACAAGGAGAGGGGTTTTCTGAGAGCGAGAACTCATAAGACAAGGGGACAGTGGGAGTCAAATCGATCTTGAAGAGCTTTAAGAATCGAACGATGAAGGAACCTCAAACACTGGCGCTCAACATGAGCAGGAAACTCCTGTTGAACCAAATGATGAATCCTTACCTCTTAGACGTTCCAGTAGAGTTAGTGTTCCACCTGTGTTGTATGGTTTTCATATAACAAGTGAGGGTGATACGTTTATTAGTGATAGTACACTAATGAATTTGGATGAACATAATAGCTACAAGGAAGCCGTGGTAGGCCCAGAGTCTACAAAATGGAAAAACGCTATGGACAGCGAGATTCAGTCCATGTATAACAACCAAGTTTGGAATTTGGTTGACAATGTGCCAGATCGTAAGATGGTCGGGTGCAAGTGGATCTCCAAGAAGAAGACCGACATGGATGGGAAGGTACACACTTATAAGGCGCGATTGGTTGCGAAGGGTTTTACTCAAACTTCCAGAGTTGACTATGATGAGACCTTCTCACCAGTTGCGAAGATAAAGTATATTAGGTTGATGCTAGCCATTGTTGCATTTCATGACTATGAAATATGGCAGATGGATGACAAAACTACTGTCCTGAATGGGAAGTTGGCTGAGGATGTTTACATGAGTCAGCCAAAGGGTTTTGTCGAAGCGACGCATCCTGATAAAGTGTGTAAACTTGAGAAATACATTTATGGATTGAAACAAGCGTCTCACTGATGGAATCTTTGTTTCGATGAGAAAGTCAAAGAGTTTGGTTCTCTGCGAAGCGAGGATGAGTCATGTGTATATGTCAAATCCAGTGGGAGTTTAGTTAGCTTCCTCGTATTGTATGACGATGACATACTACTCATAGGAAACGACATACCGACCCTACAGGAGGTTAAGTCCTGGATTGGGAAGTGTTTCGCTATAAAGGACCTCGGAGAGGCTGCCTATATTCTGGGAATAAGGATAGTGAGAAACATAAGTAAAAGACTAATAGGACTTAGTCAGAATACTTACTTGGACAAGGTACTAAAGCATTTTAGTATGGAGAATTCCACAAAATGGGAGTTACCGATCCAAAGCAATGCCAAGTTGAGTAAGACTCAAAGCCCGAGTACTGAAGTCGAGGTAGCAGAGATGAGCCGAGTAGCTTACGCTTCCGCAGTTGGCTCGATCGTGTATGCTATGACCTGTACTCGCCCTGATGTGGCCTTCACTTTGAGCATGGTCAGTAGATATCACGGGAATCCTGGCAGAGCACATTGGACCACAATCAAGAATATTCTTAAGTACCTTCGGAGGACCAAGGAATGGTTTCTAGTCCTCAGTGGGAGTGATGAATTAAGGGTGCGGGGGTATAGTGACGCCAATTTTCAGACCGACCGGGACAACTACCGTTCTCAGTCGGGCTGGGTCTTTACCCTAAAAAGAGGAGCAGTGACTTGGAAAAGTTCCAAGCAAGAGACCATAGCTGATTCAACATGTGAATCAGAGTATATAGCGGCGAGCGAAGAATCAAAGGAGGCGATATGGTTGAAGAACTTCATCGGAGACCTTGGAGTTGTGCCAGCCATAAAGGAGCCTATGGAGATTTTCTACGATAATGAAGGAGCGGTTGCCTTGACCAAGGAACCGATGGATCATGGCAGATCCCGACATACCGACAGGAAAGATCACATTACTAGACATTAGGTAGAAGTGGGACTCCTCGTGGTAAAGAGGGTATCATCAGAAGATAACCCAACAGATCCCCTTACAAAAGGACTGAGTATGGTTAAGCACTTGCAACACGCTAGGAGCATTGGGCTGTAGGACGATATTAGTTTAGATTAGATAGCTTTGAAACGTGTAATAGATAAATTGTAATTAACATTTGATGATTAAATAAAGGTGTATTATTTATGAGTAAAGTGATTGTCTTGTGTTAATTATTTACCCATTGTTTCATTTTGCATGTTTTGACTTCCTGAATAATAAGATTATTCAAATAGTCCACAATGATTCATACTTTGGAAGTAGGTATGAAAGAAGACTGTCATGAATTGGTTTGTAGATTGTCTAAAGTGTATTAGACATAGTAAAAGTTTGTTGCAACATTTATGAGTGCTTATGAATAAGATTTGAGCATTGGATTAAAACCACGCTTGCTAGTATCACTTCAAGGAATTTATCACGAGTGATCGCAAGATGATAATATCATATGGTCTTTAAACCTAGATATATGGTTTATTGTTTGCAAGTTGGTTGTGCATTGATAATGTGTAAACGCATCAGTAACTTGATGTTATAAAACACATTGTTGTGCATAATTTGATGAGTGAATGGTAAATGCATATAAGTCGATGTTTATCTGTTCCTTCTACCCTAAGAGGGTCAAAGTGATATCTGGGCCCCTTGGTGATTTGGTTTGACTTATGTGTTACGCCCGGTCAGGACTGAATTGATGTGTTCAATTAAGTTTTGTGTCAGACAGATCATAGATCGAGAAACAAACTGCAGGACAATAAGTATGAATATGTTCCAAGTAATTTTCTGCACGATATCTAGAACGGAGGATTATACGATCCCATATCTAAAGGACAGGTTACTGAAAAGATCAGAGATCGACATCATCTTTGAGAGCTACGATTTCTAATCGGATCCTGAAGTCGTACTTGCATTTATAGTTATTAGACTTATCTAAGTGGGAGATTGTTGGATTAGTGTCTAAGTCCATAACTATTTTTGGTATGTACTTGACCCGGTTATGCATGGTCCTTTTGGGTTGCCTTCACCAAAGCAACTTAACAGGATGATTTATGGAGAGAGAGGATATTATGGTTTATTAATATATTATATGAATAATATATTAAAAGAGAAATCATATTAGGTGGTTGATATTAATCAAGAATTAATTAGTAAATTAATTATGTGATTAAAAGAGATTGATTGAACTACGGGGACTGTTATTGCTAATTATAAGATAATTGGATTTGGGCTGTAGATCCCTATGGAAATGAGGGGGGATGAAATTAGAGTGGAAGCCCACTATGATTTTGTCCAAGGGCCCTATTCCAGAATGTTCCTTGGATTGCTTAAGGCCTAAGCTATCTAATTAGGGTTTTGACTGAAACCCTAGCAGCTCAGCTATTTAAGGGCCCCTAGGGCTACAGATTTCGGCTACCAGAAGAAACCCTAGAGTTCCTATAGCCGAAATTGTGCCTCCTGTTCCTCTCTTCTTGATCATCTTTTTGCCTTAGTTTTTGTGAGCCATTAGAGGTATTACAATTATGATACTAAGCTCTTGAAGATTGAAGATTCTAGCTACTATCAAAAGCTAATCATATAAATTTGTTTTAGTTACAGATTTCATTTTTATATAGTATGCTAGATTAGGGTTTGCAAGCTTTGGATAACTTGTATGTACAATAAAGAAACCTAGGTTCAAAGCTTTAGGGTTTTGCAGGTGCACATAGGAATGTTCTTTTGCTCAAAACCCATCACCTAGATCCTACAATAACATTAAAATGTGATCTTCACATCATGTATTAAGAGTCTATGAATAGGAACTTGTTAAAAAATGGAGTTAGATAATGGATGTACCTGAATTAGAGTCACACAACTTGAATTCACTACCTCTGAGATCTTTCAGGTATTTTGGGCAGCTTCACAACCAATCTCCCTTCAAATAGCAACAGAAACAGATGGACTCTTTGGGGTTAACACATGGAAGTATCTTAGAACTAGGCTTTCTATTTACCATACGATCAAACTGTTTGACCTTGGCTGACCCTTTTCCATTGAGAAAAGAAATTTTTTCTGGACCACCATTGTCACCATTGTCAATGCCCATGGAAACTTTGGAATCAGACCCTTTAGGCACCTCTGCTTCAGATGTGATGTTAAGCATTTATTCTTCAGCAATAATCAACATTTGAATCAGATCAATTAGGATCATGTCGATGTTCATCATATGAAAGTTCTCAATGAACTGTTCGTATGAATTTGGAAGTGAAAGAACAAACAAATCAATGGCTTGCTCCCTTGGAAAAACGACACCCATTCTATCCAACTTGTCAATGTACAATTTCATTTCCAAAATATATGCACACACATAATTTCCATCTTGATGTTTACATGCCAATAGAGCTTGAGTAGTTTCATATCTTTCAACTTGAGGAAAATGCAACGTTCGGAGAATCACTGGAGGAGGAGGTGGAAGAGTTGAAGAAGCATGATGTCCAGTTCCACCATTTCCCAAAGAAGAGAAAACATTTTCACCTTGATTAGAAAGTGGAGGATCACCTTCAAAAGGACGAGGAAAAATATTTCCAAAGGAATGAGGAAGACCATTATTGTCTTGACTTGACATCTATAATGGGAGAAAAGAGAATTCAAGTTAGTTAATTTTAATCTTAAATTAATAACCCATAAATTTTAAATTAAGGCCTAGATCCATATTTTCGATTCGAACTTTAAAGAGGCATGTTGTAGTCAAACTCGAATCTATTTTAGGTAGGTAAGACTTTTACCAATATCAGTCTTATAAAACTTCCTAGATCTTTTCATATTCATCAAATCTTATCAATGCCATGTTTAATGTCAAATTATGCTCACACTTTTGTGACTGGGATGCCGAGGATCACAAACAAGATGTGAAAAACCATGCAAACCCACTTGGCACCCTCGATGTCATTTATCATCTCACATTGATATGTCGGTTAACCACATGATCCATCAACAACGATAATTCTCGAGATGTCAATCATATCTCTTTATAGTCCCTATTAGTATGTATGTTAACCACACACACTCCACTAACGACATATAAAGCATGATGTGTGTTTTCATGGATTATCATACTTTTCATATTTTCCGAAAATAACTAGAGTAGGATTTTATAAAATATTTCTAGTACTTTAATAGTAGTATACTATTAGTAAAGTTAATGTTCTATTGGATACGTTCTGCTAACGACCCTTCACCAAACAAGGAAGCAGTGGGTGAGAGTGGATACCCATTCAACTACCATTTTATAGGCAGTTTCCTTATACCACCTCAAAGTCTGGCTTCGTGAATGAGGCATACTAACAATCTGACTGACATAGTCTTATACATATACTAATTAAATTTTAACAATACATATATAAGGTGTATTTTCAAGCTTTTTCAAAATACAAGGGTTAAATATTAATTATCTAAATTAAACTTTTAATTTAATTAAATTCAAACCATTTATGATATAATCCTTATCTTTTATTTAACTTTTAAATAAATTAATTTGAATCATTTATTATTTAATATTTATCTTTTAGTTAAACTTTTATTTAAATTACTTTAAATCATATGAGGATTAAATGATCACTTACTATTAATCACTTAATAATTCAAATTTAATCCTATACCAAAACCCCTAATTTTCAAAAATAGGGTTTGAGTTTATCAGGTTTTCATTAGTCTATTTTAAGGCTTTTAAAACAACAATTAAGGAAAATAGATAACCCTTAAAGGGTTCCCTAATTTTTGAAAATGGGCTAATGAGGCTAGGGTATCTAAAACCCTAGCAAAATTTCAAAGTTCTTAGGGTGGAGGGTAGGGTTTCAAGAACCCTAGCAATTTTCAAAAAATGCCACCATTATGGTTTACTTATAAACCCTAATTTTGATCTTATTTAACTTTGTGCACGATCAATGAGAACAATAGTTCTGATACAACTGATAGGTTTTATAGGTTACAAAAATCTTATTTTGGTGAAAAAACTTAAACCTAAGTTCACATGCAACCTAAAGGATCTATGTTCTCATTATTATTTGTAACAAACAATTGAACATAAAGAACCCTAGAAGTAAGAAGCTAGTTTTGAATTATCAAAGGGTTATAGAAATTACATACATTTTGTTTATTATCCTAAATAAACAATGATTCCTTCTTGATCTAGCTTTAGAAAGCAAGCACCAGAAATCCCGCACCTTTAATGGTTCGCACCTAAACCCTAATAATTAGAAGCTTTGAAGGAAGGTGAAGAGAGGATGGAATTTTTGGCTATTCCCTTTGAAGAATTCATGACCAAAAATTGAAGGCTTATGGGTCTTTATATAGTTGAATTAGTAAACTCTAGATAACCCTAATTTGAATATTGTATTAATATCTCAAATTAGGTAATTATCTACTCCCTAATTATCTATAAGGGATATTCTAGAAACCCTAGAATATCCTCTCCAAAACCATCCACCCTCATAAGGAAGGTTATTTAACCTCTTTTTCAACTATTGAACAAATACAATTAGACCCCCACACTTTTAATTAATCTAATTAATCCCAAAATTAATTCTAATTAAAATCTGAATAATTGTTAATTAAATAGTATGGTTTCTAATTAACATATTATTCTCATAATATATTAATAAATCTTTTTATTTCTCTTTAAATTATTAATCGTATAATAAATTAATAAGTCAATCTCTCTCCAAAAAGCATTTTAGTCAATTACTAGATTTGACGGCAACCCAAGGAACCTTGCTAACAATTCAAGATTATATTAATTTAGTTATTTGCTTAAACACCTAATCCAACAAATATATGTTCCCACGGAAATAAAATCATGATGATTATCTTATAGCAAGCTTAATAATCACATTTACAAATGTTATATGTTAAACATATAAATTACTCTTTGAATTAGAGTAGATGAATAAAACCCTAGTTTTGGTGAATTTTGACGTAAGTGCAAGTGGACTTGTATCTTGATGAGTTAAGACATAAGAATGAGATAACATGAAGTATAATAAGTTTCTGATCATGAGATTAAGTCATATATAAATTACTTATACCTTAAGTTAAAAATAATGAATTATACCTTGGGTTGTGATACTTAAGATGAATATGGTATATTGTTAATATCTAAATGAAGATAAAGGATGATATTGTTGTTGGATTAGGTGTCTAAGCCCATAACTATAATTGGTATATACTTGAATTGATTGTAGCATAGTCCTCTTGGGTTGCCCTCATACTAGCAACTAGACGCCATGACTTTTGGAGAAAGAGGTTGAATTTATTATTTGAATAATAAATTGAAATAAATGATTTATTAATGTATTATGAAAATAATATATTAATTAGAAATCATATTATTTAAATAATAGTTGATCAGAAATTAATTGGAATTAATTTTGGGATTAATTGTATTAATTAAAAGTGCAGGGGCTATTTGGCAATTTATTGATAGTTGAGAAATTGGGCACTTGGACCTCCCTAGAAGGGTTGGATGAAATCTGCTAGGAAGTCCCTATAAATTTTGTCCAAAGGCCTTGGATGAGAAGTCCATGGGCTGCTTAGTCCTTAAGTTAAGGAATTTGGGTTTCCTCCTTAAAACCCTAGCTTTGGCTCTAAGCTACTTTAGCTATATAAAAGGCTATACCCCTTATAATTTCAGCCACTCTTAACCCTAGAAGAAGAGCCAAATTTCTCAAGCCTTCTCCTCCTCTCTCCTCTCTCATCCTCTTGCTTAGTGTGGGTGTTAACCATTAGAGGTGTTACACTTGTGACACTTGCTCTCAAGCTTCAAGAAGTGTTGGATTCACAGTGTTATTACTACATAAAAATTAAAGGTATGTTTACTATCTTTTGTTATGATTCTCAAAAATATTGTATGCCTCTTAGAGTTTTCCTTTTCATGTTCAATACTTGTATGTTCAATTAGAGAAATGCATAGATTCAACAATATTAGGGTTGCATACACACATAGGGTTTGTTTGTTATGCTCAAAACCCATTAGTGGTATCAGATTCTTGGCTTGTTTTATATTGAATTTTGATTGCAATTAGTTGAACTTGATCATCTATGGTTTAAGGAAAATAAACCCTTTGGACTTTGGGTTTTCACAAATTAGGGTTTTCTTACCCCTAGATTTTGAAACTTTGGAAAAGGGTTTTAACCCTTTCCTTAGCCTACAAATTTCAAAAATAAGTGCTCTTGATTTTCGAAATATGGCAAGGATTGAAATCCTTTCCTTCCTCCCCAAGATTTGCCAAATTTTGGAAATTAGGGTTTTGGTGGGATTTCTTAATTTTGTTAATTATTTCATACTTGTTTATTAAGATAATTGCAACATTTTTTGGATTCCTCCCATAATTTTGAAATTTAAGGGGAGTGGATTAGGTTAAAATATCTGATTAATTTAATTGGACAATCCTTATTTGATTTAATAAATTAATTCAATGTTTAATTAATGGATAATTATTAAATCAATTTTTTTAATTTAAATTAAATTGTGTTTTAATTTCAAAATTTTAAAAGATTATAAAACCCTAGTATTTTGAAATATTTTAAATACACCATATACTATATGTAAAATTAAATGTTTAATATTTAGTATATGTATAAGATAAGTCAGTCTAACCTCTAGTACGCCACATTCACGAAGCCAATATATAATAGGGGTATAAGGAAACTGCGTATAAAATGGTAGTTGAATGAGTGTCCAATCTTACCCACCACTTCCTTGATTGGTGGACGGTCTTTAGCCTAACAGGTTTCATAGGACAAATAATTCTCATTACTAAATTTCATATAAAATTCCCAATCTTAGTTATTTAGGAAAAATGCAAATTTGATGCTAATCCAAGAAACTGCACATTGCACTTTATATAAGCCGTTAGTGGAGCGTGTGTGGTTAACCAACACACTAATGTGGACTAATAAAAGGTGATAATGGGTGTCTCGTAAATTATCATTAATTGATGAAGCGTGTGTGGCTAATTGTCACGTTAATTAGATGCTAAATGACATCGAGAGTATCAAGCTAATTTGCATGGTTAATCACATATTGTTTGTGATCCTTGGTATCCCAATCACAAATGGAATCTCAAAAGATCTAGGAATTTCATTAAAAACCTAATTCGATTAAAATTTCGTTTTTGTGGTGAAATTGGTAAATCGTCATTTACCTACCTTTATTTATTTCACAATTAGATTACGGCATCCATTTTCTAATTTGTGAAATATCTAGTTGGATCCTAGCCTTAATATTTCATTTAGGTGTTATATTTGTTGGATTAGGTGTCTAAGCCCATAACTATAATTGGTATGTACTTGACCCGACAGTATCATGGTCCTTTTGGTTGCCTTCACCATAGCAATTTGATAGGATGAATTATGGAGAAAGAGGTTAATTGTGATTTATTAATATATTATAAGAATAATATTTTAATTGAGAAATCATATTATTTAATTAGTATTGATCAGATATTAATTTGGTGATCAAAAGAGACTGATTAAATTAGAGGGACTGATGTTGCAATTATACGATAGTTTCAAGTTAGGCTTATGGATCCCTAGGAAGAGGTGGAAGAAATTTTATGTGTATCTCACATAGATTTCGTCCAAGGGGGTCTTCTAGAAGGATCTACTCGACTGCTTAAGGCTTAAGCAATCAGATTAGGGTTTTACCTAAAACCTTAGCAGCTTAACTATATAAGGAACCCCTTGGCTCCTTGAAATCGGCCAATGCATCAAGCAAGAGAACCCTAGCCAATTTTTAGAGCCTCACCCTCTCTCTCATATTCTTCCAATTGCTACTTGGTGTTTGTGACTCGCTGGAGGTGCAACAATTGAGGCACTAAGCTCTTGAAGATCAAGATCTACAAGCTACAAGGAAAAGGTATTCATCTAACTTTGTTTTATGTTATAAATCTCAAAAATTGTATGCTAGATAGGGTTCATGCTTTGGATGATTAGAATTGCATGTATAACTTGAGAAAAACCTAGATCCAAAGCATTAGGGTTGCATGTACAACATATGAATGTTGTGCTCAAAACCCATAAGTGGTATCAGAGCTTAAGGTGTTTTTCTATTATATTTGATGCCATGGTTAATTGTTCAAAGCTGAAAGCAGTCGAAATCTGGACTCTGCCAGATGAACTTGACGAGTTCAGGTAACTCGACGAGTCCAAAGCATGACTCGACGAGTTGACTCGTCTGACTGCATAACTTTTGGATTTTAATCCTAAATTAGATAAGGATGATTACCATGAGTTCTTTTAACTGATTAAAGTCGATTTTTTTGATATGGTCATGAATATCCTCATCTAATTGAAAGATAATGGTCAAATTTTAAGATAATTACAAGATTATGTGATGAATTAATTATTTATAAAATTTGAATTGTATTTATCTTAACAATTAAACTGGATAAGGTCAATTTTTGATAAAGATAAAATTATATTATTAATTTAAATTATTTTAAAATTTTATCTAGTGTTTTAAAAGCTTCATACTCATATATATATATATATATATATATATATATATATATATATATATATATATATATATAAGATGAGTTAGTCTTACCATTAGTAGGCCTCATTCACAAAGCTGGTCTATAAGAGGCGTTTAAGGAAGCGGCCTATAAAATGACCACTATTGGGTATCAACTCTTACCCACCGCGCTCTGGACTAGTGGATGGTCGCTAGTCGAACGCGTAGGATAGGACAATAATTGCTCATTAATAAGAATAATAATTATTATTATTATAAAGTAACTAAATGTTTTTATAAATTCCTAATCTTAGTTACTTTAGGAAAACAGTGAAAATGATGTTATTCCATGAAATTTCACTTTGCACCTTGTCAAAGTCGTTAGTGGAGCGTGTGTGGTTTACCGGCACACTAACTTGGACTAAGAAGGGTGGAAAAGGGTAGCTTGAGAATTATCATAGAATAATGGAGCGTGTGTGGTTAACCTACACATTGATTATGTGGTAAACGATTCGAGAGTACCAAGCTAATTTACATGGTTATTCACACCTTGTTTGTGATCCTCAGTATCCCAGTCACAAACTTAAGGGGCATAATTGAGATTAAACATGCCATTTAGAGGTTCAATGAATCTCAAAAGAATCTAGGATTTTCAATTCATTTAAAACCTAAGTCTTCATTTTGTTTTTCATGGTGGAAATTGGTAAATCGTGATTTACCTTCCTTCATATAATTTGCAATTAGATTACGACATCCCTCTTCCAAATTGTGAATTATAGTGTTGGGTCGTAGCGTTAATATTTCATTTGGGTGTTCTATTAAAGATTTTTTTTATCTACTATAACGTTTGTTCCTTTTCTTTTTAGATGTATGGCTCAAACAACGCTTCAAGCTCAAACCCCTCAAGCTCATTTTCTCTTATGAACATTTGAGGGAGGGTCACCTTCGATGGGTATAACTTCAATGATTGGATCCGCAACATCCGCATGGCCCTCCGATACGAGGAAAAAAGATACGTCCTCGATGAAAATCTCAAAGAGATAGACGAAACTAAAGCTTCCGCTGAAGAAATTGCTGAGTATAGGTCTCACGAAAAAGATGTGACAAAGGTGTCGTGTATAATGGAAGTCACTATGACTCCTGAGCTGTAGTGGTTCTATGAGGCCTTACTAGATGTGCCAATATTTGATGGAAAAGTAGGTTAACCACACATGCTCATTGATTATGCCTCCTTGTTATGATCAGTTCAAGATGACTTAACATATGAACAAGGAGGAAGTCACCTTGAGCAAGCTTCCAGAGTTGTTAAGAACTGCTGAAAGTCGGTTGAAAGGCAAATCTGTCACAACCGCTCCTACTGCTACTGCCCCAGTCTTGGCTATTGGACATGGTAAGGGGAAGAAGAGGAAAGCTCCCTCTAAGAATCACAAGGGAAAGTCTCATGATGGATCCTCTTTGAATGGGTCCAAAGGAAAACGTGGTTCTGCTGCTCCTTCATCCGATCCAAAAGATACGAAGTGCTTTCACTGTCATGACAAAGGGTATTAGAAACGAGGCTGCCCAAAGTTTCTGTAAGATATCAAGGATGGGAAGATAAAGCCCACCTCCGCAGGTATTTACACTATTCAATCTAATAACTCTCGCATGCTAGTTCTTGGGTCCTTGATACAGGATGTGGTTTTCACATTTGTTCTCATTTGCAGGGGCTAAGAAGAAATAGGGATGTGGAGCATGGGAAGATGGATTAGATAATGGGGAATAAGAGAGCGTCTCCTGTCACCAGGATTGGAGTTTATTCTTTAGTGCTTAGTAGTGGGTTAGGATTAGATTTGAACGATTGTTGCTACTCGTCAGAAATGATGAGGAATATTATTTCCTTTCATGTTAGTATAGACAAGGTTTTAGATTTTCATTCAATAATGAAATTGGTTCTATCAATGCTTTCTATAATCGTACTTTTTATATTGAAGCATTGCCTTGTAATGGTATATATGAAACTGTGATGGTTGTAGATAACTTAGGAAATAATGTGTTCCATATTGATTCGTCCAATAGTTTGGACAAGGCATGCTTGTGGTATTGTCATCTTGGACATGTCAACAAAAAGCGCATAGCCCAACTCCAAAATGATGGAGTGTTGGAGTCATTTGACTTAAAGTCAGATGACACATGCGAATCTTGTTTTCTTGGACAGACGACTAAATCAAGTTTCACTGGTACTTGTGAGAGAGGTGAGGGATTGTTGGATCTCATACACACCGATGTGTGTGGGCTCTTTAGATCCACCACAAGGGATGCTAACCGCTTCTATGTTATGTTTACCAACGATTGAAGCAGATATGGGTATATCAATATAATCAAGCTCAAGTTGGAAACCTTTGAAAAGTTCAAAGAGTTTAAACAAGAACTGGAGAATCAATTAGGCAGGAAGATAAAGATGCTCAGATCTGATAGGGGTGGTGAGTATCTTAGTATCGAGTTCCACGAATATCTTAAGGAATGTGGAATTGTTTCACAATTGACGCCACCTAGGACACCGCAACTCAATGGTGTGGCTGAGAGGCACAATCGAACTTTGTTGGAAATGGTTCGTTCCATGATGAGTCGAGCTTCGCTACCTATCTCATTTTGGGGGTATGCCTTAGAGACTGTCGCCAATATCCTTAATCTAGTCCCAACTAAGAAGGTTACCAAAACACCTCATGAAATGTGGACAGGGAAGGTTCCCTTGTTGGTACATATCAAGGTTTGGGGCTGCGAGCCTTTCGTAAGACGAGAGACTCATAGTGAGCGGTGTTTTTTCATCGGCTATCCACCAAAGTCTTTTGGGTATCTCTTCTACAGACTGAGTGACAATGTTGTCTTCGTTGCGAGGAGAGGGGTTTTCCGAGAGAGAGAACTCATATGCCAAGAGGACAATGGGAGGCAAATTGATCTTGAAGAGCTTCAAGAGTCAAGCGATGAAGGAACCTCTAACACTATCGCTCAACTTGAGGAAGGGATTTATGTTGAACCAGTTGACGAGTCCTTACCTCTAATACGATCCAGTAGAGTTAGTGTTCCACCTATGTTGTATGATTTCCATATAACAGCTGAAGGTGATACATTTATCAGCGATAGTACACTGATAAATTTTGATGAACCTAACAACTACAAGGAAGCCATGGCGGCCCCAGATCCTGCAAAATGGAAAGAGGCAATTGACAACGAGATTCAGTAAATGTATGAAAATCAAGTTTGGAACTTGGTTGACAATGTGTCGGGTCGTAAGACGATCAGGTGTAAATGGATCTTCAAGAAGAATACTAACATGAATGGGAAAGTGCATACGTTCAAGGCATGATTGATTGCAAAGGGCTTTACTCAAACCCCTGGGGTTGACTATGATGAGAGATTCTCACTAGTGACCAAGATCAAGTCTATTAGGGTTATGTTGGCCATCGCGGCATTTCATGATTATGAAATTTGGCAAATGGATGTCAAAACCGCTTTCCTTAACAGAATGCTAGTTGAAGATTTTTACGAGTGTCATCAAGAAGGTTTTGTGGATGCCTAATACCCCAATAGAGTGTAAAAGCTTGAGAAATCCATTTATGTATTTAAACAAGCATCTCGTAGATGGAATCTTTGTTTCAATAAGAAAGTCAAAGAGTTTGGATTTTTAAGAAGCGAGGATGAGTCCTATGTGTATGTCAAGGCTAGTGGGAGTATAGTTAGATTTCTAGTTTTGTATGTTGATGACATACTACTCATAGAAAACGACATTCCGACCTTACAGGAGGTTAAGTCCTGACTTGGGAAGTGTTTCGCTATGAAGGATCTTGGAGAAGCTGCTTATATTCTAGGAATAAGGATATTGAGAAACATAAGTAGAAGACTAATAGGACTTGGTCAAAGTATTCAATTGGACAAAGGTGCTGAAACGTTTTAGCATGGATAATTCCAAGAAAGGGGAACTGCCAATCCAAAGCAATACCAAGTTGAGTAATACTCAGAGTCTGAGTACAAATGCCAAGATAGCGGAAATGATTCGAGTTCCATATACTTCCACAATTGGCTCGATCATGTATGCTATGACATGTACTCGCCCTGATGTGGCTTTTGCGCTGAGCGTGGTTAGTTGTATCAAGGGAACCCGGGTAGAGCAAATTGGACCGTAGTGAAGAACATTCTTAAGTACTTGCGAAGGACTAAGGACTGGGTCCTTATTCTTGGTAAGAGTGATGAATTAAGAGTGACAGGGTACATGGACGCCAACTTTCAAACCGCCAGAGATAACTTCCGCTCTTAGTCGGGCTGGTTATTTACCCTGAATGGAGGGGAAATCACTTGGAAAAGTTCCAAGCAGGAGACTGTGGCTGATTCAACATTTGAATCAGAGTACATAGCAACGAGCGAAGCATCAAAGGAGGCAATATGGTTGAAGAACTTCATTGGAGACCTCAGAGTTGTACCAGCCATAAAGGAGCCTATGGATATTTTTGGTGATAATGAAGGAGCAGTTGCCTTAACCAAGGAATCGAGGGATCATGGTAGATCCAGAAACATCGATAGAAAATACCACTTCATCGGACATCGGTTACAAAAGGGACTCCTTGTAGTAAATATGTATTGTTAGAGGAGAACCCAACAGATTCCCTCACAAAGGGTCTGAGTAGGGTTAAGCACTTACAACATGTGAGGAGCATCGGTATGAAGGATGATATTAGTTTTAGTGATTAGATAGTTGTTTAGAAACTTTTAGTAGATAAAATGTAATTGACATTTGATGATTAAATAAAGGAGTTTTATTTATCAGTAAAGTTACTATCTTGTGTCAATTGTTTACTATTGTTTCACTTTTGCATGTTTCACTTCCAGAATAATTAGATTGTTCAAATTATTCACATTCAATCATACTTTAGGAGTAAGTTATGAGGTTAGAATGTCATGAATTGGTTTGTAGACTGTCTATGTGTTTCGACATATCAAAGGTTTTCTGCAACGTTCATGAGTGCCCTTGAAATAAGATTTGAGTATTGGATTAAACCCACACTCATTTGAATCACTTCATGGAATTTATCCCAAGTGATTGTGAGACGATAATTTCGTATAATCTTTAAACCGAGATATATGAGTTGTTTGCGAGTTGGTTGAGCATTGATAATGCATAAACGTATCAGTAACTTGATGTTATAAAACATGTTGTTGTGTATAATTTAACGAGTAAATAGTACAAGCATCAGTCAAATTTTATTTGTTCCTATTATCCTAAGAGGGTAAAAGCGATATCTTTGGCCCCTCAATGATTTTGTGTTGACTTATGTGCCGGGCCCGATCAATACTGAATTGATGTGTTCAATTAAGATCTATGGCAAACGAATTAGAAGTCGGGAAACAAACTGTTGTACATTGAGAATGATTATGTTCCATGTCATTGTCCACACGATATGTTGCAGAACGGAGGATTATATGATCCCTTATCTAAAGGACGCGTCATTGACTAGGTCAGAGTTCAACAACGGATTTTGAGAGCTACGATTGCTAATTGGATTTTGAAGTCATACTTGCAGTTATAGTTATTAGACTTATCCAAGTGGGAGACTATTGGATTAGGTGTCTAAGCCCATAACTATAATTGGTATGTACCTGACCCGATAGTAGCATGGTCCTCTTGGGTTGCCTTCACTATAGCAATTTGATAGGATGAATCATGGAGAAAGTGGTTAATTGTGATTTATTAATATATTATAAGAATAATATGTTATTTGAGAAATCATATTATTTAATTAGTATTGATCAGAAATTAATTTGGTGTTCAAAAGAGACTGATTAAATTACGGGGACTGATGTTGCAATTATATGATAGTTGCAAGTTGGGCTTATGGACCCCTAGGAAGGGGTGGACGTAATTCTATCTGTAGCCCACATATATTTCATCCAAGGGGGCCTTCTGGAAGGATCTACTGGACTACTTAAGGCTTAAGCAATCAGATTAGGGTTTTAGCTGAAACCCTAGCACCTCAGCTATATAAGGAACCCCTTGGCTCCTTGAAATCGGCCAATGCATCAAGCAAGAGAACCTTAGCCAATTTTTAGAGCCTCACCCTCTCTCTCATATTCTTCCAATTGCTACTTGGTGTTTGTGACTCGCTGGAGGTGCAACAATTGATGCACTGAGCTCTTGAAGATCAAGATCTACAAGCTACAAGGAAAAGGTATTCATCTAATTTTGTTTTATGTTATAAATCTTGAAAATTGTATGCTAGATAGGCTTCATGCTTTGGATGATTAGAATTGCAGGTATAACTTGAGAAAAACCTAAATCCAAAGCATTAGGGTTGCATGTATACCATAGGAATGCTATAGTGTTCAAAACCCATCAATATTGAGGAATGCTCTTATCTAACCAAAACTTTTACTTCTTCTTTTTTCATATGTCAACTACCAATGATGCTTCTGGTTCCTCCTCCAAAAACAACTCCTCCAACAACTTGTCACTCTTGAACATCTGCTCAAGAGTAACCGAAAGGCATCTCGGGAAGTATTTTCTTTCCATTCTTCTTTTATTTACTTTATTTTGTTGTATTGCAATGATTTTGAGTCTTTTTTAGAGTTCCATGCATATATATACATATATATATATATATATATATATATATATATATATATATATATATATATATATATATAGATATATATATAAAAGATTGAGAGGGAGTCATGTTAAAAATAGAAAATTTTTTTGTGAGGTTAACAGTAAAAAAGGAAAAAAATGCATGGTATGTCCAATAGCACATGGGCTAACCAAAAAACACACAACCTGATTTTAGGTCGTGCTTGGCTTTCGAGGTTTTCAAGAAAAAAAAATTATACGGCCAAGAGTTCCAAACTCATGGGCACGCACTCGAAACTCGCGGGCTATTGCCAAAACTCAAGGACCATACTAAAAACGCATGGGTTGGACTGAAAAGACGCGACATGTCCCTTGACCATGTGTAGGAGACGCATTCTAAATAGTTTCAAAAAAAACTCACGGGCTACTAAAAAAGTACACGGGCCAACATGTGACCATGTGTTTTTAACCCTTGACCATATGTTTTAGTCTCTATGCCGCGAATCCATTTTTTTTATAGAAACTCACGAGTTGGAAAGGTTAGTGCGTATGGAAGCATGTGCATGCATTTTGTCGAGTTCTTTGTTTTATATAAAAAAACCGATTTTTTTTGTGTCATTCTTCCCCCTCACATTTCGTGCCTTCCTTCCTCCCTCTAAACCTCAGTCGATGGGCCTACATAACCCTCTCTAAACCTCATCGTTAATTCCTCCTAAATCCACATAAAATCTCTATTTTTTTCATTTTTTTAGATTAAAACTCCAAGGTATGTTATTTTAAGTTCCTAACTCTGTCTTCTTCATCATTTAGGTCGAATTCTCCTCATGAAGGTGTAAAAATCGGATCATGCATAAAACCCTAGCTTTTGCTTTGTAAATTTTTACTTGATTCTTGTATTATGTTTCAAAATTCTTGTGTAGGGTTTCAAGAGCAAGCATGGGGAGGTATTTTGTAAAGAAGAAGGGAAACTTTTACCTCCGTGTGTGCATTCCACCATTGAAGAGATCAGCTTTTCTTGAGGTTGATGATGAACTGAAAAAGTCAAGCACACATCACAAATTTAAGCATTTGAATGGTACATTCCTTCCATATCTCAAGTTTGATGCATGAATCCTAAGATTGTTTGACTAGAATTGTTGAGAATTCATTCATATACTCTATATAGTTATATATTCGTGTCTTAGTAGGTTGCCCTACCCTCTCCGACCATCGAGGACGATGCTTTATCTTAAGCTTTGGGAGGGGTGTTTGTACCTTAGGTTCTAGTTTCCACATGCATTTTATCAAAAAAAAACATTTCAAAAAAAATTCAAAAAGATTTTACTTCTCTTATTTTCATTTTTTTTCATGCATTTATTTCAATGCATTAAAAAAATTACTAAAAGATTTTCTTTTCAACTATTCCTAGTATGCACTTTTTTTAAAAAAAAATCCAAAAAGATTTTCTGTTCTTAGCATTTTGATCTTTTTGCATATAAAAAAATCAATCTAAAGGAACCTAATCTTCTTGAACCAATTGAAGTGGCAAATGAGTCGTGGCTTGAGATTAGAACTTGTTTGTTTTTCATTAAAAATCTTGATGCAACCTAATCACACACGAACACGTCTCCTGAAGCTACTCGTAGAAAACAAAAAATGATAAGGTTATAAACACCGAAATAGAACAACAGATGTAGGTTAACCCTTGGAACACACGACCGGTCTTATGAGTAGTAAATGCCCAATCACACCCAAACTCGAAACTCAAAAGAACCATAAAATGAAGATAACATTTCAGTGACTCGAATCTTCCAGTACTCTAAAAAGTCTTTTCTACCTATTCCCTTTTAAATATCCTGGTTGGGAACACTGTTTTCAACTATACTTATGAGTCTTTGCGAGTTACATCAGTCCCTCAAAAAATGTCTTAGAAGTCTCACGGTAATAGACCGTGAGACGTCCCAACATTAGAAAAAGTCAATGACAAAATATAAAGAATTAGGCCAAGCAAATAAATTAAACATGTAGATGTGTACTCTTCCCTCATAACTGTGCTCCTCTACTTATGCCATAGTAGCGCCCTCCTTGTGAACACCGTCTTGGTATGTCGCCTCAAGCCGACATTTAAGCATGAGTGCATCGTCGGATACTTTGAAAGTGTGCCTTTGCGAACAAAACTTCATAGGAGTTGTGCAGGGACAAAATATAAAAGAGTTACAAAAAAAAGAGTCAGAAAAGAAGAAAAAGAGTTAAAAAAATTTGCATCATGAATTACAACTAGGAAATAAGCATGGATGTCAAAAGATCCGCTTGGACTTGAACTTGAACTTATGACATCGAGACCGACTGTGAACTACTTTGACTGGGGTAAGTGGTTTGAAACATATAACCAATCTGGGTAAATATTAGAGAGTTTTTAAAAACTATTTTTTAGAAAAAGATTGTTGTTAGTCAAAAAATAGCTAGATTCGGTCATTGTCATGCTTTGTAAAATTAAAATGATTGAGCATGTTTTTCATCAGATGTTTTCATGAGAGTAAGACCATAATTTATTCAATGTGCTAACCCTGTAACATCCGTATTTCTAGGTATATTATTTTATTTAGATATATTGGATTTTGGGGAGGGACTCGACGAGTTGGTGCCTCAACTCGTTGAGTAGGATCGCGCCTGATGATGTGTTTAATGAATGGACTCTACGAGTTGGTGGGATGACTCGCCGAGTCAGCGCTGCTGAGGAAAACCCTAATTTCCCGGGCCTGTGTCCTATTTAAAGGAGCTTATGGCCTTCATTTGTGGCCACACTCCCCTTTGAGAGACCCTAATCGATCCTGAGATCATAGAGAGAGAGAGAGAGAGAAAGCTACTTTTCATCATCTTGGTGCATTCTTACAAGGAAGAAGGAGATTTTGCAAGCTATTTTGGCTAGAGGGGTTCAGATCTACTTCCATTCCATTCTAAGCTGCTATTTAAGGTATAAATCTATACCTATTTTCGTATGATTAGTAGATCTCATGAATTAGGGTTTCTTTACCCTCTTTTAGTTGAGGTTATGATGTATATGAAGCCCCTTTGAGTCATATACTTGATATCTGGACCTTGAGAGGTCCAGAGAGTCCCATGATTCAAGCTTTATGTAGTCAAATAAGAGTATTGGGTCTAAAACATCATTATGAGAGTTATTTTGTCAAATGGTGCTAGATCTGCGATGCATGGACGTAAAAATCGGGCCTTTACGTGACTATTGGGTGCTAGAAGCCTAGATCTATAAGCTAGAGTCACAGATCCAACCTCAGAAGGCTGAATGAGAATTTCATGGGGTTTAATCGCCGAGTCTGTAGGATGACTCGACGAGTCGTAGCGGGTTTGACCTGATATCTTTAACTCAGTATGAACTCATCGAGTTGAGGGGAAACTCGACGAGCTGAGTGGACCCTAGCTAGGGCGAGACTTGAAGAGATGCGACTGGACTCGGTGAGTCACAGGAGTGCACTCAGTGAGTCAGGTCGACCTGAACATATTGAATTTTGCTGACTTCAGTTAATTATTCAATAAGGGATACTTGCGACCACGGAGGGGTAAAATGGTCTTTTACCCATTCCAAGAGATAGTAAGAGAATGAGAGGGTTTTATCTGTAAAAGGATGGATAACGATTGTGGTGTTTGTCTAAATATGTTAGGTTGAGGCTAGTTCAGGATTCCGAGAGATTGACTATATTCTTCTAGCTGCAAGGTGAGTCTTCTCACTATACTTTAACTGGAATGGTAACTATATGTGACTGGAAGGTATTATGTATTTGTATAAGTTATGTGACTTATGTAATATGTTTATTGTGATATTTTGAGCACTACATCATTCCTATGGTGTACATGCAAACCCTAATAGCTTTTGAATCTAGTTTTTCTAATAAACATGCAATTGAATATCCAAAGCTATAAACCCTAGATCTAACATATTATAATCTGAATTAGGGTTTAGAGAATACCTTTGATTAACCTGTCTATGTATGACTTCATCTCTAAGACGTGTGCACACACAGGTTTCCTATCTTCGTGTTTACCTGCCAAAAGGGCTTGAGTGAGCTTAAACTTTTCAAGCCTTCGAACTTATGGGTTAGGGAGAACAATTGGAGGAGGTGGAGGAAGTGAAGCATGATTTCTTGCTCCTTGATCATATCGTGGAACATCACCTTCATTTGGAAAGCTTGTTCCATGGGATTTGGGAAGACCATGATTGTCAGAACTAGACATCTACAAAACGGGAGAAATTCAATTTAGTTGATAAGAATCCTTGATGTAACACCCAAATGAAACATCAAGGCTAGGATCCAACACAATACTCTACAACCTAGAAGAGGGATGCCATAATCTAGTTGTAGAATATTTGAAGGTAGGTAAATGACGATTGACCAATTTCCACCATGAAAAACAAAAATGAAGTTTAAGTTTTAAATGAATTGAAACTCCTAGATCTTTTTAGATTCATTGAACTTTCAATGGCATGTTTAATCTCGATTATGCCCTTTATTTGTGACTGGGATGTCGAGGATCACAAATAAGGTGTGAATAACCATGCGAATGTACGTGGCGCACCTAATGTTACTATCACCTAATCAATGTGTCGGTTAACTACACACACTCCATTGATCTATGTAAAACATCGAGCCACCCTTCGCCACCAAAGCCAATCCCAAATTAGCGTGTCGGTTAACCACACACGCTTCACTAACGTTTCGGCAAGGATACAAAGTGTAATTCCATGGATTAGCATACAATTTCACATTTTGCCTAAAGTAACTATGATTTGGGAATTTGTAAAAGCATTTAGTTACTTTGTGCTTCATTATACTTATAATGGAAGGTTTCGTCCTATCCTACCCTTTCGGCTAACGACCCTCCACTAGTCAAGAGTGCGGTGGGTAAGAGTGGATACCATTCAATCGCCTATTTATAAGCAATTTCCTTAAACACCCCTTATAGACCAACTTCGTGAATGACGCCTACTAACGGTAATACTGACTTTTTACTCATACATATATATAATATTAGACTTTTAATGTTACATATAGTATAGGGTGTATTTTACACTTTTAAAATACTAGGTGGTCTAATTTAACAAATTACATTTTTAATTTAAATGTAACCAAAATTTATGGGTTTATTAAATCTCCTTTAATTATACACTTTAATTAATTAATAAAACCATAAGGGTGTAATTTGAATTTTTTTCAAATTACTTGGGTTTTAGAATTTAAAATTCAAATTAAGACTTTTAATTAAATTTTAAAATCCAAAACTTGAGGGAAAGTTTTGAAACTTTTTCAAACTTAGGGTTTAGAATTTAAATATTTCAAAATTAACCTTTTAATCAGAATTTTAAATTCCAAAACTTGAGGACAAGTTTTGAAACTTTTCAAAACATTAGGGTTTAACTATTTAAATTTTAAAAACAAAACTTTTAAATTCAAATTTAAACTATAAAACCTAAAGGGAAAATTGAAACTTTTTCATAAGATAATTCAAATCTAAATTACAAACAATCAATCTTTATCTAATAAAACAAAAGATTATCTAAAATTTGACAATTATCTTCTATTTTGGCAAGGATAATATCCAAATATTGTTAAAAATCGTTTTTTATTAATAGAAAATGTTTTAGGTAATTATCCACAGCCAAAACATGTCAAAATCCCGCAAAAACAGGTATCTGCGACTCTGACTCGTCGAGTCAGCACTGGACTCGTCGAGTTCCCAGTTGACTCGGCGAGTTCGACTATGGACTCGGCGAGTCCAGCCCCCAGAAACCAAAAAAATTCTATTTTAAGCATGAATAATCAACTATTGCATCAAATACATCAAACAAACAGACCTAGGCTTTGATACCACTGATGGGTTTTGAGCACTACATCATTCCTATGGTGTACAAGCAAACCCTAATAGCATTTGGATCTAGTTTGTCTAATAAACATGCAATTGAATATCTGAAGGGTCCAGTTAGTGGTTTGGTCTAGGTTTTCATTGTAATAGTTCTTTTGAGTCTTTATTGTGTTTTGGTAGGTTGTTAGTGAGTTTACGACCCAGTAGTGAGTTTACGGCCGTAAACCCAGTTTCTGGCCCAAGTCCACTATTAATAGAGGGTTTTTAGGTCATTATTGGTTGTTGATGCCACAGAGTTCACGGCCTAGTATATCGAGTTGTACCAGACGTTTTTAGTAATAAACGTGTGCAAGCTTCATTTCTTTTCTTCTACTCATATTCTAGTTTCTATTGATTGTTTGATTGTTTGATCATTGGTAAAGATCCGTTTTAGGACCTTACAATTGGTATCAGAGCAAAAACCGGTGTCAAAGCATCATTCAATTAGGTTTTCGGCCGTTTAAACTTATATTGTTCACTATTCGAGATTGGGTTTGGTGTTTTCATTGCTAAAGTGATTAAATCTGCTTCAAACTTATGTTTACTGACATTTTCTAGGAGTTTACTGCCAAGAGATTACGACCGTAAACCCTGTTTACGGCCGTAAACTCAAGAACATTCAAGAACCGTAAACGGTGTTCTTGGACCGTAATCAGATCACATTCATAAAACCATAATCAGTGGTTCCTCATTGACCGTAAACACCCCGACCGTAAACTCAATTCTGGTTTTTTTTTTAATTTTAACTTTAAGTTTTAAAATCATAATAAATGGATTCTCAAATTCAAACACATCATCATGAATTGGATTATGTCATGGGCATAACTACATGCATTCCGAGACTGTTATCTACAGATGGTTTTCCTGAATGGAAATACCGGATTGAAAAGTACATTAAAATGAAAGACTTCAAGGTTTGGAGAAGCATCATCAAGGGTCCTGTCCAAATTACCACTATTCTTGCAGGAAAAATAACTGACAAAGCAGTTGAAAACTATACAGAGGAAGACTTTGAGAAAGTTGAGGAACAGGAAAGGGCATTGGCCACTCTGACCATGGCTCTATCTCCTGATATAGCTCAAGGTTTCAGAGAATATACTTCAGCTAAAGCATTGTGGTAAGCCTTGATTGAGGTATATGAAGGTAATGAAGACATGAAGGAAAGCCGCCAGGATATGCTGCGTCAAAAGTTTAATATGTTCAAGTACATTCCTGGAGAAACCCTGGAGGCACAGCTACAACAATTCACCACTCTCACTACTGAGATGAACATTTCCAGGATCTTCTTGACCAAGTAAGAGATAAACCAAAAGGTACTGAATGCTCTTCCAAAATCATGGGACATGAACATAGCTGTTATTAAGAAAACCAAGGATTTGAATCGTCTCACTCTTGCTAAAACAATGACAATCATCAAAGCTTGTGATATTGATGATAAACAGTGGAAGATAAATCATGTGAATTCGTATTTGAATGCAAACCTCGGGATTTCCTTTAAATATGCACTTTCATCAATCATTCCTTCCTCAAGTCAAGCATTTGTTGTTCAACAACCTCAGATCCAAACCATTACTACTGCGTCATCCATGCCTCACTCGCAAAACGAGCTACCTATCACTCCTCAAGCTAATCCCTCCTCCAATGTACCGGTTGTGGCCTCTTCCTCAAAAACAAAGGAAAATGATGACAATCTTGCCTTTGCCACAGTACTTGTGAACTGCTATAATGCTCTTCTTGCTAGAGAACTTCCACCTCAGTTGTCATTTGCTGATTTTGATCAGATTCATCCAGAAGATGTGGAAGAAATGGACATTACATGGCAGATAGCTATGGCAGTATTCAGGGATAAACAGTTTGCCAAGAAGCCTGGGAAGAAAAACTGGGGTATGAGTGTTGATAAAAAGGTAGGGTTCAACAAAGGGATTGATGAACAGAAAAGGAGTGTACGGCCAAGAGTGAGAGAAAGGAGCATATGTGTGTAAGTGTGTGAATCTTGTGTAAGGGAACTGCATTCTAATCAATACATTCAAGATTCATCGTCTTCTTCTTCTCCTTCTCTACTATTTTGATATGGCGTCATCCGTTTGATTGGGATTCCGCACCATCAAACGGATCTGATTGATACACAAGTTGATTTGGGACTTACAAGTGGTATCAGAGCTGCGTTGTTTCAACTGTCACGAGCCGGGTCATTTTGCTCCTAAGTGCCTGAAGCCGGATAAAAGATTGAACAATGACAAGACAATGGTTGCAGTGGGAAACAATCAGGGAGGTGCTCAGGTCAACGGCGAGAAGGATATGGTTGCTCATTCATTTGACTGGGAGGACCAGATTCAGGCTTTGAACATTTCAACACCTGAGAATGCTCACCTGGCCCAAGTCAATGATGAAGCTCCCGTGAAGAATGTTGCAGCTGATCCAAAAGAAAAGATGATGGAGCTGCAGTTTGCGCTGATGGTATCTTTTACTTCTGAACCAAAGAAAAATGAGGTAAGTTTACCTTCCTATTCTCAAGCATATATTGACTATGTTAAAATTCTTCGTGACAAAATAGAATCTTTACGTAGAGAAGTAGAGGACCTTAGATATGAGGGCTACCAAGTTAGAAAAGGACAAAAACCCCTACAGGCCCAGTTAGAGACAAAGATAAAGGAGTTTAGGAGACTTCAAGAAGACTACAGTAATAAATGTGAAAACTATTATTATATCAAGAGACAGAATGCTGAGTTAATTACTGAACTTGATATATTAAAAAACAAATTTGACACTGTAAATTTTGATTTTAAAAAATATGATGTATCAAGTGAGGTAGTTGCCAACACGATTGACCATTGCCTGCAATTCAAACAAAACCAGAAAAAGGGTTTATGATGCGATAAAGTGCCTCCTACTTTCAATCATAATTATCAGTATCAACCTGTAACTGATGAGGAGATTGTCAACGAATCTTTCATGGTTTATGGCAAGCCAACTGGTTTTGTTTCAGGAGGAGTTATTAATGTTGAAAGTTCTAACGTTTCTACTTCCCCTGCAGATCAATCCTTAGATTAGTCAAAGCACGAAGTTGAAGGATCTGTTTCTGATAACAAAACTGAGTCTGAACCTGATGTTTTTGTTCCAAATAAAGATTTTATTATTTCTAATGTTAAAAATGACAATGTTTTTTGTGATACTTCTGCATCTGCTGATACTGGTTTAAGTTTTTTTTGAATTTTTTGATTAGCTATTTGATAATTCTAATGTTTGTAATGATCCTAATGAAAACACATCACTTCCACAAGTCACTCCATCTGATACATCCTCATTTATCTCACAACCTGCTTCATGTTCATGTTCATGTGGGAAAAGTAAGGGTGTCGATATAGAAAATAAATCTGAAAAAGGCAGTACAAGTTTTAATAATAACAAACGGATTTGTTTTAATTGTGGTATTGGTGGTCATATAGCTAGAAATTGTCCAAATAGAATTTTTGTACATTATACGTCACCAGGAGGAGAGAACGAATCTAGAGGAAGGTCTTTAACTAGAAAGTCCTGAAGAATTCGTTCCCGGGATGATGATTGGAAGGATGATCGAAGTAGAAAAAGGGCATTTTTTCAAAAGAATAAAAAGGTTTTTCATAACAAAGTCCCAAACAGTTTGCCAAAACCGAACATGGTTTCCCCAAGATCGGTTTCGTCAAAGAGCAGTTCTGGATCTTTAACCAATTATGGTAGAAAACCCAGACGCTCAATGCAAGCTGATAAGAAATATATTTCAAAATCATTTATGACTGTTAGGAAACCTAAATATCATTGGATGCCCAAATTAACCTCCAATCAATCATCATCATCCTCTGAAAGGGTCAAAAATGATGACTCAAACTTGAAGACTTTGAAAGATAAATCAGAGAAAAAGAAGGGCCAACTCAGGAAAGTGATGACCTGGGTTCCCAAATCTACATGATCCCGCTCATCTTGCAAGGACAGTTACGGAGGAATGTCGTCAGACCTTGGTACGTCGACAGCGGCTGCTCTCGACATATGACACGGGACATCTCCTAATTTAGCAACATTCAATCTTTTAATGGGGGATATGTTTCCTTTGCGGACGGAGAAGGTGGCAAGATCACTCAGAGAGGAACCGTTACAAATAAAGTGCTAAGCTTTGAGAATGTCAATTTTGCTTCCGAGTTAAAGCACAGCTTGTTGAGTGTTTCCCAAATTTGTGACAAAGGATATTCAACACATTTCACCGACAAAGAGTGTATGATTCTCAAGCCAGGCATTGTCATCCTAGAAGAGTGGATTCTTGTCAAATCAAAGCGGGATGGAAATGCATATATCATTGATATGAACAACAACATTCCTGAAAAAGTCACTTGTCTCTTTTCGAATGTTTCAGAACAGAATGCAATGTTGTGGCACCGAAGACTCGGTCATGCAAATGCTAAGAACCTAAATCGCCTTGCAAAGAATGAGATGGTCCAAGGCTTACCTGTCAGAGACTTTATAACTTTTGAAAAGTGTGTGTCATGCGCCCAGGGAAAACATCATAGAAAACCACATCTGCCAAAACAGGTCAACTCAATCAGTCATGTGCTCCAGTTATTGCATATGGACTTATTTGGTCTGGTCAATGTCCTAAGCATCAATAGAAGTTCATATTGGCTGGTTGTGATTGATGATTTCTCTCGTTTTACGTGGGTCTTCTTCCTATCCAACAAAGTTGGGGTTGTTGATATGATACAGAAGTTCATCGTGATGATTGAGAACCAAACCAACAATCGGGTGAAGGCGCTTCGTACTGATAATGGAACAGAATTCAAGAATGCCGTTCATAATCATTTTTGCACAGAAAAGGGAATTGTGCGTCAATACAACTCTGCTCACACGCCTTAACAAAATGGTGTTGCTGAGATGAGAAATAGAACGTTAAAAGACGCTGCAAGGACGATGTTATGTGACTCCAAGTTACCCGTTTTCTTTTGGGCTGAGGCGATTAATATTGCTTGCAACGTTCAAAATCGCGTTTTAATCAACAAAGATCAGATGAAGACACCGTACGAGATTCTATATAGTCATAAGCCTTCAGTCAGTAATTTCATGTATTTGGCTGCCCTTGCACCCTTCTTCACCTGGTGTCCAACCCAAAGTTCAATGCCAAAGCCGATGATTGTTATTTCGTAGGATATGTTGCACACATCGCGTCTAGGGTTTACAATAAGAAGACAAAGCAGATTGTAGAATCCTTCGACGTGCGTTGGTTGGAGGAGAATGAAACGGATGCTCGAGTGGGCCCTGATTGGTTATTTGATTACTCATCGCTTTTCAAATCCATTAATGTGTCTTCAGATGGTTCATCTGGGTCTTCCTCTGGTTCGCAGATTATTTCTGAAGACGAAGACGAAGAAGTTGTTTATAGACCTCCAACGGTATCCTCATCTCCATCTGAGGGGGAGTCATCTGCTTCACCGGAGGGGGATTCATCTGTTTCACTTAGTCGTCTAGAGTCTCCAGTTCAAGATGATACCCCGAATGTTGATGCTACACCTCTTACCCCTGTTGAAAGAGAGTTCATGCCTAGAGATACTTCCGTTGTCACTCCAACTTTTATGGAACTACTCTTTCCTGAAGAAATTTCTAATGAGTTTGTAGCAGATTTGTCTGATGTGGAACATTCAGCAAATAATGGAGGTTTCAACATTCACAGTCTTCTCATTTCACTCAATGATATCAGCCAAGAGATACCGTCAAGACTTCAATGCGATCATCCAATCGAAAAGATCATTGGTCAACTGGGTGATGGAGTTAGAACCAAAAGTCAGAGTGGAAATGTCAATACATGTCTCTATTCTTGCTTTATCTTTTAAATAGAGCCCAAGAATGTTTAAATGGCTTTGAATGAGCCCGGCTGGGTAGATGCTATGCATGAAGAGCTGAATCAATTCGAAAAGCTCGGGGTTTGGAAATTGGTTGAGTTACCAAAGGGCAAAAAGTCTCTTGACACATGTTGGGTCTATCGAAACAAGTAGGATGATTCTGGTGTCATAGTGCGAAATAAAGCAAGATTGTTGGTTCGCGGGTTTCGACAAGTCGAGGGTCTTGATTATACTGAGGTTTATGCTCCAGTGGCTCGCTTGCAGGCTATTCGTATCTTTCTTGCATATGCTTCCTACATGAACTTCACGGTTTACCAAATGGATGTCAAGACAACCTTCTTGTATGGCAAGGTGAAGGAAAATATATATGTTGATCAGCCCCCTGGGTTCGTTAACTCGATGTTTCCTAATCATGTTTACAAGTTGGACAAGGCGTTATATGGGTTACATCAAGCTCCTCGAGCGTGGTATGCGACTCTTACAAAGCACTTGCTCGAGCATGGATACTCTCGTGGCACTATCGATCAAACTTTATTCACCAAGTATGTTGGTAATGATCAGATTCTAGTCCAAATATATGTTGAAGACATTATCTTCGGGTCTACTAGTCAACAGCTATGCAAAGAGTTTGAACGCGTTATGAAAAAGAGGTTTGAGATGAGATCATTGGGTGAAATTGTTGGATTAATGTCTAGGTCCATAACTATAATTGGTATGACTTGACCCGACCCGGCATGGTCCATTTGGGTTGCATGGCATCGGGACAATTGGATAGACAAGATGAGGAAAAAAGGATACTAGTGATATGTATTAATATATTATCAGTTCTAATATATTAATATATAATCATATTATTTAATTAGTATTGATCAAGAATTAATTGATAATTAATTAAGTGATCAAAAGGAACTAATTAAATATGGACTCTTAGATATATATGTGTGGTGGGCCAAGTTCATTTAGGTTGGGCTAAGCTTTCATGGATTGTTTAACCCATGGATCATATGAAATGAAAGGTCATGGGTTTAACCCTAGTCTCCACACTATATAAAGATGTCCTTGTTTGGTGAAATTGGCACTAGTGTAGGTACACTAAGAGGGCTAGCCGATTTCACTAGAGAGAAGCAAAGTATCCTTATTCTCAAGGTTATTCCAAGTGTTCATGGTGTTGTGTGAACCATTTGAGGTGTCATACTTGGGTCACTAGGCACTCAAGCTTCATGAAGACAAGCTACATCAACAAGGTATGTCTTCTAACATGTTTTATTACCCAAGTATCAAAGATTGTATGCTAGATAGGGTAATACCTTGGAATATTCATATTTGCATGTATAATAGAGAAAACATAGATCCAAGATATTTAGGGTTGCATGTACACCATAGGAGTGTTAGAATGCTCAAAACCCAACAGTGGTATCAGAGCCATGGGTTGTTTTCTGATATATTGATGCAAATGTTTTATTTTCAAAGTTGGAAAAAAAAACATGACGTTTGTCAAATTTTAAGATAATTACTTGTTTTTGTGAAAAACTAATTATTTGTAAAATTTGAATCATTTGCTATATGAGGTAAACTATGTCAAATTTAGTAATAGATAAAATGATATGATTATTTTATTAGTTTTAAAAGTTTGATCTAAAGAGTTTTTTGAAACCTCCAAAGGTAATGGATATGAAAAGGTTTAAAAAAAAATTTTGATTCAAAGTTTTTTTTATGGAGTTATAAAAATTGGTGTTAATGTTTTAAAGAATTCCATAACTTGTTCTTAAGTTATGGAACATGAAAAGTTTCATCATTAAACAAACATTAAACTCCATAAGTTATGGAATCCAAAAGTTTTTTTTTTGAATTATCTTGATCTTATGAGTTGATTTAGATTAATAGAAATTTATGTGATAATATGTTTTCAATCCATTTTAATCTAAGAGTTGACTCTAAAATGTGATTTTGTAACTTGTCCTCAAGTTACATGAAAAGTCACATTTAAGTCTCTTAAAACTCATAAAAGTTGTCATAGGTTACAAAATGAAGAGTCTTGTCCTCATTAAATGGTTTTATGACTCCACAACTTGTCCTCAAGTTATGGAGGTTCAAGCCTCTTCATTAAAAAATAAAAAAATGTGTAACCTTAATTAAATCCATAAGTTATGAATAAGGAAGAGTCACATTCTTTAATGGTTTAAAGTCTTCCATAACTTGTCCTCAAGTTATGGAACTTGAAGAGTTTTTTAGTTAAAACTACTTTAAACACATAAGTTATGGAATTAATTAGTTTTGAATAGTTCAAAACTTGCCCTCAAGTTTTCGTATTTATAAAGTTTTCCTTGTGAATACTTTAATTACAAGTTAAGCCCTCAGAATTTTAAAAGTTAAAATTCAACCCTTATACTTTATAGTATTATAAGTTAATAATATATATATATATATATATATATATATATATATATATATATATATATATATATATATATATAAGAGTAAAGTCGTCTTACCATTAGTAGGCCTCATTCACGAAGCCGGCCTTTAAGGGGGTATAAGGTTACTGCCTATAAAATGGCAGTTTAATGGGTGTCCACTCTTACCCACTGCTTCCTTGACTGGTGGAGGGTCGTAAGCCGAACGGGTAGGACAAGGACTATGATTCTCCCTTAATTAAAAGTATTAGTGATAAATACTAAGTAACTAAACACTTAGTAATACCCAATCTTAGTTACTTAGGAAAATGTGAATTTGGTGCTAATCCATGAAATTACACTTTGCACTTTGTTTAAGTCGGTTAGTGGAGCATGTGTGGTTAACCGGCACACTAACTCGTATTTAACAAGGTAGGCAAAGGGTAACTTAATGTTTATCATAGTATCGGTGGAGCGTGTGTTGTTAACCGGCACATCGATTGAGGGGTAAAAACTACGAGTACCAAGTATATTTGCATGGTTATTCACACCTTGTTTTGTGATCCTCGACATCCCAGTCACAAAACTTGAAGGGCACACTCGAGATTGAAACGTGCCATTGAAAAGTTCAATGAATCTCAAAAGAATCTAGGAGTTTCAAAACCAATTAAAACCTAATAATACATTTCGTTTATCTTGGTGGAAATTGGTGAATCGTCATTCACCTACCTTCAAATATTTTATAGCTTGGATTACGACATCCCTCTTCCAAGTTATAAAATAGTTTGTTGGGTCCTAGCCTTAATATTTCATATTGGGTGTTATATTAAGGAATTTAGATCAACTATCTTGAATATCTCCCAAAAGATGTCTAATTCAGACATCAATGATCTTCCTAAATCTCTTGGAACTTCACTTCCTCCATCTCATCCAATTATTCTCCCTAACCCACAAGTTCAAGGTCACTCAAGCCTTATTGGCAAGCAAAATCTATTTGTGCTCACATCTTGGAGATGAAGTCACATATTGACAAGCCGGGAGAGTTGGGTGTCAAAGTCTTAAGAAAGTTGGATGTTCAATCACTTTCTAAGTCACATAGTGAGTTACCTTTGGGACTACTATGAAATAGACTACGACATGACCCTAAATGATCTTATCTATTTGCTTGGTACTGCTGAATCAACAATGATTTGGAGCTTTGGTAAAGCAAATTTGATTAGTAGATCATGTAACATCCCGAAATATCAAGAATAGAGTTGAAGGGTTAAAAGAGTAAATTGGGAAAGAGTGACTCGGCGAGTCCATGGATGGACTCGGTGAGTAGGGTCGCGATTTGGTCGCATGTTAAGTAGCCGACTCGGCGAGTCAATGAGATGGACTCGGCGAGTAGGCGCTGAGTGGAGAAAACCATAATTCTCGGGGTTGAGCCCTATATAAAGAACATTATGTTTCCTTCCCAGCCTCTTTATCACCCCTTGAGTCCCAGAAACCCTAATTTCGTGGGGAAACCCCATTGTTGAGCAAATTGGAGCTTGGAGAGGTGGTGGTTGAAGAGATCTTAGAGAAGAAGAGGCTTGGAGCAAGGGGCTTTGCTAGGAATTGAGTTACATTGCAGTTGGGGCGTTCTTTTGAGGTAATATCTCGTTTTTGAGCTGCTATTTCTTAGATGCATCATTTTGGGGATATTGGAGATCATATCTTTGGATGTATTGGAGTTTAGAGGTTAGATCTGAGGTTGCTACCTCAGATCTGGAATGGAGAAGAGTTGGGATGCATGAAAGTCGATGTGTTGAGTGTTGGATGAAGCTATCATGTCCCAAACCTTAGCCCTAATGTGCAAAATGCATAGATATCTTTGGATTCATGTAAAGTTTGCCACTTTACGTGATGGATGAGTTGTAGGAGGGTAGATCTATGTTTTGGATCAATTGCATGGTCTGGAATGTTTCTGTATGGATTCAGACTGGTGGTACTCGGCGAGTCACATGGGTGTACTCGACGAGTTGCTTGAAGATGAGCTGGAACTCAACGAGTTGGAAGAACAACTCGGCGAGTTGGATGAAGATGGCCTGGAACTCGGCGAGTTGTATGAACAACTCGGCGAGTAGGTTGAAGATAGCCTTAGACTCGGCGAGTCTGTTCTTGGACTCGGCGAGTCTTGTCGAAGAGTCCCAATATTTTCTGGTTGAGTCGAGAACCGGCGAGTCAAGGGATGACTCGGTGAGTTGTGGACGAGTGGACTTAGAGTTGTTGGACTCGACGAGTCTCGGGGTGACTCGGCGAGTTAGATCGCGGGTTGAGGGAAGTTCTGAGTATGGGGACTCGGCGAGTCATCGGGTTAACTCGGCGAGTAGAGTCAGTCAGGGGTTGGCTTTGACATTGTCCAAGGGTTGACCAGTTGTTTTTCAGGGGTATTTTGGTAATTAAGGGTATTTATTGAGTGAGTGTGTTGGTGTTCAGTGGAGGAGTTCGTGTCGGAGCTTGGAGCAGCGGGATCTTATCCTTTCAGCCGGCAGTTTCGAGGTGAGTTATCCTCACTATATCAACAGGGTTTAAGGCACCAAGGCCAACCCTTTATCGGATGTAAATCCGGGTAGTTGTCTGTTGTTATGATAGTGTGGTATATGGGCCGGAAGGCATTATGTTATGGGCTGGAAGGCATTATAAGTTGAGGGCCGGAAGGCATTACATGTTGTGGGCCGGAAGGCATTGTGATGTGGACCGGAAGGTCATGGCCTGGAAAGGTGTATGTGCGTAATTAGTATGTTGGATGAGTCGTAGGGTGATGTTATGCTAGTGATCGGCTAGGCCGATATCTTGGTTAGGGTGATGATATGTTATGTGATCTGTTTGATTGATTTGTTGACTGTGAACTATTATATGATTATATGTTATGTGCACACGGTTGCTTGGACTGGAGTGTGACCCGGTATGCATGGTTGTTCTATGTTCTGTTATGTTATGGGCCGGAAGGCAATATGTTATGGGCCGGAAGACAATATGTTATGGCCGGAAGGCGATATGTTTTGGACCGGAAGGTCATGGCCTGGAAGGGCGTATATGTGGTTGGTATTTTGGGGGTATCTCACTAAGCTTTCGGGATTACAGTTGTGGTTTTATGTTTTCAGGTTCTCAGGAGACTGTGGCAAGGCAAAGGCGTGATCGTACCGTTCCTCGCATTGGTGTTTTACAAAATGGACCTGGGAAATACTCTGATAAATAATGTATTAGAAAACCTTTTGTAATAACGTTATTAAAATGAATTGTTTTGAAAAGTTTAAATTGTTTTGAAATTTTTGGTCGTTATAGATCAACTTCCCAAACCTTCAATGGACATTAATAAAGGTTGCATTGGATACCCAGTAAAAGTATTCTCTTCCCAATTGAAAGGGATTGGCCATACTCAACTCGGTTGACCAAATGGTAAAGAGAAAGGCTAAGTCTGAGATTGTCCCATGTACCATTCCTAAAGGGTCCATATAGTTCTATTGCCAAAACGAAAGGGCATTGGTTGCGAAGCTGCCAAATTTACCTGAAAGATCATAAGGCTGGTAAAGTAAATAAATTTGACTCTACTACAGGTAAAGTCCACTATCTAACTTGATTAAGTTTCTATTCTGAGATTCTTATTACGTGATATGATTGGGTCATATGTTGATGTTTTAAGAATCAAAAGAAAAGTGAAGAAACTTAAAGGAAGAGTATGTTGAATCTGATCGAGAAAATGGATTTCTATGTAACACCTGTGTTTCCGGGCTTGCCATTTTTAGCAATGTAATAGTCTAGGTTAACCTTTGTAACTCGTTTTGAAATAATAAGATTGTATTATTTGAGTATTATGTGTTTTGTGCTTAATTGCTTAATTATGTGGTTTGATTAATTAAGAATAAAAATAAGCGTCAAAATTTAAGTGTAAAATAAACTTAATATCTTTGATTTATGTTGTAGTAGTTGAAACGAGGTTTCCGAATATATATAGAACGCCCAAATCTGACTTCGTATTAGGAAGTTATGATTTATCGAAGTTTCGGCTTAGTAGTATGCAGCCTGTTTTACTCGATTTGAGATCGAGGGGTTTTTAGCCGAAGCAATCTAAATGAGAATCGAAGATCTCATTGTTGGTATGGAAACGATAAAAAGTTAGGCGAGAACGGACGTCAAACGAAGAAGTTATGAATTTATAACGAAAGTTTCTGTCCCGGCCTATTAAAAATAAATAATAAAAATAAAGTTAAAATTAGCCGACAAAGTCTAAACGAAAGTTGTAAAGCGTAGTCTCACCTTTCCGTGGATATAAAGAACGTCGAAAACGGAGTTCGTATGAAGAAGATATGAATTTCCGAAGTTTATTAAATATTTTGTAATTAAATTCAATTGGAAATTCGGAAGCATTATCCGAAGGAGTCACCGGTTTGATCCGAGGTATGCCCCGCGTACTCCGAAGGTGTCGACACTCGCAGCAAGTGGCTCGGATGACGCATGAAATGAAGATTTTGGAAGCAGTACGCCCCGCGTACTCCGAGGCTCCAGCCTCCTATAAATAGGATCCGAAGGCAGCCGAGTCTTTTGTTCATTTTCTCTCTTCTCTCTCCCGTTTTGCATCGTTTTGCGTGCCAGAAATATCCCAAAGCCCCGGTATCATACTCTAGCCCCGAGGCAAGTCCCGAGATCCCGAAGATCCCGAGAAGTGTGGTTCCCGAGCCGAAGCTCTGCACGCGAGAAGTTCGATTTTTGAGGAGATCTTCCAGATCTGTTGAGGATTACTACTTCTGCAAGCCGTAGTGCTGTCCGATCATCTTCTGATCAAGTGAGTGTGTAGTTACTTTCTTCTAACGCATAATTATAAAGTATTTTATACGAAATACGTATTATGTGTATAATTTTGTGGTTATGTGTGTGAATGTGTATTCACTTTCTTCTAACTCATAGATATGATTTATTCTCTATGAGATATGTGTTATGTGTGTGTGTGCCTCATCTGTTATGTGATATATGTGTTGATTAAAGCATGTTATACAGGTTTTTAACTATGTATTCAAATGTATATTTTTATCTACTAATATGTTGGGTAGAACATGGGTAGATAGTTGGTGTGTAATAAACAGATGAGAGGCCTCGTTGTTGTTTGATTTAGTCATCTAGCGGAGTTTAGATGACGACCACATACTTTTCTAGATAGTCTTGTGGAAACATTAGCAGGTTCGCCACCTGTGGGTGTTAATGAACTTGGGTGTTCATTCGTTGCACTCCATCCCCCTCATGGTTGCCTTATTTGACTTATATTGCTGAGGTACCCCCGAAGCATGTGTTGTCGCCCCGATGAAATATTCTTAGACTAGGTCCCTTATGTTAGTTGTCTTAAGGACATTAAAGTGAGAATAACGAGAATGGGTAATTGGGTTATTGTTGGTTGGTGAAAATTAAATATGATTATTTGTTATGGGTTGAAAAACCTATATGCTCACCAGGCTCCCAAGCCTGACCCACTCAGTTTTAATTATATTACAGGAAGTGGCGCAAGGGCATGAGATGGATGAACCATCAAGTTGTTTTGTTTACAAGTCTGCATATGTTTATATTTTTTAAATGACTTGTAATGTATTCGTTTATGCTTATTGGTCTGTATCGGAACATGACACCCCGAGTTTTGATTATAATGAAAATACATTTCTTTTATGAAATGCTTCGATAAACATTGTTTTATCATGTTTTGTTTTTGGGAACAAATTCCGCAACTCTTTCAAATCAAAAGGATTTACTCTAAAAATATTTTAAAATCATAAATGAAAATCGGTCTTTTCTGGCCGAGATTTTGGGGATGTCACAGTTGGTATCAGAGCATTAGTTTATGTGAACTAGGAATTTGTAGGATTTCTAGACTTAAACTTAGAATGCTAAGTGAAGTTTTGAGATATGTGTCTGTTATGTTTTAGACATGAGCACTAGTTTATTTTAGGAAAGTTGCCTAAAATGATTTTATGTGCTAAATGTTATATGTTGCCATATACGATATTATTTGTTCGGATCTATGGTCTATTGCCGACCGGATCTAGAAACCTTATGTGTATAGGATTCTAAGCGTATGTCTACGATATTAGAACTAGCATGTAAATGTTTCGGAGTGATAAGGATGATTCGAATATCTATCATGATAAAGGATCGAATTTCACCTTATTCGGTGTGTAGATCAAAATGGTGAGAACAAGAAGTGGAGTTGGAAATGCTGATGAAAACAGGAATCAACCACCAGTGATTGAATAAATACCTGTCGTAGCAGCAACACCTGAGCCAATAACCATGGATGGTGTGCAAATGATGATTCAGGCAATGTTGGATCGTCAGATGGATGAAACTAGACGGTTGCTTCAACAAAATCGTGAAGAACTGTCAATTCGTGTGGAAGAGCCTGAATTAAATGAAGGGCACTCGGAAGGTGGAAACTTCAGTGGGTCTGTTGGTCCAGCCAACCCACGGATAGTTAGGCAAGATAACCATGATGGAAGGAATGATGGAATGGGATGCAAGTACAAGGACTTTCTAACTCGCAAACCATTGACCTTCAATGGAAAGGAGGATCCGATTGGGGTTATGGATTGGATCTCCGAAATGGAGCTAGCCTTCATGACTTGTGGCTGCAGAGGTAAATTGCAGACTATCTATGCCGTGCGTCAATTCCGAGGTGGAGCCGTTCGTTGGTGGAACACTCTAGGGAAGACTTTAAGCCCTAATGAGCCACTGCAATTGTCATGGGCAGACTTCTTGGTGCAGTTCAAGCGCAAGTTCTGCTCGGCTCAAAATCTGTTGGAGTTGGAGAACAAGTTTCTGACATTGACGAAAGGCAGTATGTCAGTTGATGAATACACCAATAACTTCACCGATAAGATGGAGTTTGCCTTGCGTAGCGTTCCAGATGAGCTGACGAAGGTGGACCGGTATGCGAAGGGACTTCTATGGGTGTACGAGGTGCCAGTACGTCAGGCACTTACTCTAGAGGAAGCTATCTGGGCTGCCAAGTCTGTTGAGAACATGATCAAGGGGAGAACCACCGACAAGGTTGATGTTGGTGAGAAAAGTAAGTTTGAGGGAACATCTGGTTCCGGTAAGAAAGGAAAATTTTTGAAATCTGAATGTCGTCTATGAACACTATCACGGATTTATCAAGGAAAGGATTACAAACCCTATTCATCAAATCCATGAACGCTGCCGGAGCATTGGTTAGTCCAAACGACATAACCAAGAACTCGTAGTGTCCATATCTAGTTCTGAGTGCAGTCTTCTCGATATCTTGCTCTCTTACTTTTAGCTGATGATATCCTGACCTAAGATCGATCTTCGAGAAATAGCTCGAACCTTGCAATTGATCAAACAGGTCATCAATCCTCGGCAACGGATATCTATTCTTTATTGTTGCCTTGTTCATCTCTCTGTAATCGATGCACATTCTCATACTTCCATCTTTCTTCTTCACGAATAACACCGGAGCTCCCCAGGGCGATGAACTAGGTCTAATGAAACCTTTTTCCAATAACTCCTGAAGTTACATCATCATCTCCTTCATCTCCGTCGGTGCTAATCGATAAGGTGCTTTTGCTATTGGCGTGGTTCCTGGTAACAAGTCAATTCTGAACTCCACTTGTCTATCAGGTGGTAATCCAGGAAGATCTTCGAGAAATACTTCCGGGTAATCACACACCACTGGAATGCTCTGCATCACCTTCTTTTCTTTCTAAGCATCAATCACAAATGCTAAATATGATGTACATCCCTTGGTCAAACACTTTCTGGCTTTCATTAGAGAAATGATCCCAGAATTCACTCGCCGTTTGTCCACACCATAAACGAATCTTTTCCAGGCGGGTTTACTTTAACTATTTTTTTCTTGCATAAAATTTCGGCATCATTGGCGCTAAGCCAATCCATTCCCAAGACGATGTCGAAACCATTAAGTTCAATAGGCAATAACGCCTCGTGAAACTTATTCCCATTAACGTCGATTAAGATGTCTTTCATACGATGGCTAACAGGTACAAACTTGCCACTAGCTACTTCGACTAATAAAGCATTATCTAGTCTATCAACAGGCAAAGCTAGCTTTCTACCAAACTCATGCGAAATAAAGGAGTAGTTGGCTCCAGAATCAAACAATATTTGAGCAGGTAATTCGTTTACGAGAAAGGTACCTGAAGCGACATCAGCTTCATCTTTCGCAGCCTCAAGTGTCATCTGGAAGGCTCTCACCTTCGGCTTTGGTGGAATGTTGGGCTTTGCTGCCTCCTTCTTCTTCGGACAGTCTTTCAAAATGTGCCCCTCTTCATTACACCCAAAACACATCCTTTTGTTGTTCGGACATTCATTGGCAAAATGTCCGACCTTTCCACACTTGTAGCAGGTCACACCCTCGCTACATTTCCCCCAAACTTTTTCGAATCAGATTTTGAAAATTTTCCTTTCTTACCGGAACCAGATGTTCCTTCAAACTTTCTTTTCTCACCAACATCAACCTTGTCGGTGGTTCTCCCCTTGATCATGTTCTCAACAGACTTGGCAGCCCAAATAGCTGCCTCTAGAGTAAGTGCCTGACGTACTGGCACCTCGTACTCCCATGGAAGTCCCTTCGCATACCGATCCACCTTCATCAGCTCATTTGGAACGATACGCAAGGCAAACTCCATCTTATCGGTGAAGTTATTGGTGTATTCATCAACTGACATGCTGCCTTTCGTCAATGTCAGAAACTTGTTCTCCAACTCCAACAGATTTTGAGCCTAGCAGAACTTGCGCTTGAACTGCACCAAGAACTCTGCCCATGAAAATTGCAGTGGCTCATTAGGGCTTAAAGTCTTCCCTAGAGTGTTCCACCAACGAACGGCTCCACCTCGGAATTGACGCACGGCATAGATAGTCTGCAATTTACCTCTGCAGCCACAAGTCATGAAGGCTAGCTCCATTTCGGAGATCCAATCCATAACCCCAATCGGATCCTCCTTTACATTGAAGGTCGATGGTTTGCAAGTTAGAAAGTCCTTGTACTTGCATCCCATTCCATCATTCCTTCCTTCACGGTTATCTTGCCTAACTATCGGTGGGTTGGCTGGACCAACAGACCCACAGAAGTTTCCACCTTCTGAGTGCCCTTCATTTAATTCAGGCTCTTCCACATGAATTGACAGTTCTTCACGATTCTGTTGAAGCAACTGTCTAGTTTCATCCATCTGACGATCCAACATCGTCTGAATCATCAATTGCACACCAGCCATGGTTATTGGCTCAGGTGCTGCTGCTACGACAGGTATTGGCTCAATCACTGGTGGTTGATTCCTGTTTTCGTCAGCATTTCCAACTCCACTTCTTGTTCTCACCATTTTGATCTACACACCGAATAAGGTGAAATTAGATCCTCAATCATGATAGATAATCAAATCATCCTTATCACTCCGAAACTTTTACATGCTAGTTCTAAATTCGTAGACATACACTTAGAATCCTACACACATCAGGTTTCTAGATCCGGTCGGCAACAGACCATAGATCCGAACAAATAATATCATATATGGCAACATATAACATTTAGCACATAAAAGCATTTTAGGCAACTTTCCTAAAATAAACTAGTGCTCGTGTCTAAATCACAACAGACACACATCTCAAAATTCCACTTAGCATTCTAAGTTTAAGTCTAGAAATCCTACAAATTCCTAGTTCGCTTAAACTAATGCTCTGATACCAACTGTGACATCCCCAAAATCTCGGCCTGGAAAAGACCGATTTTCATTTATGCTTTTAAAATATTTTCAGAGTAAATCTTTTGATTTGAAAGAGTTGCGGACTTTGTTCCCAAAAACAAAACATGATAAAACAATGTTTACCAAAGCATTTCATAAAAGAAATGTATTTTCATTATAATCAAAACTCGGGGTGTCATGTTCTGATACAGACCAATAAGCATAAACGAATACATTACAAGTCATTTAAAAAATATAAACATATGCAGACTTGTAAACAAAACAACTTGATGGTTCATCCATCTCATGCCCTTCCGCCACTTCCTGTAATACAATTTAAAACTAAGTGGGTCAGGCTTGGGAGCCTGGTGAGCATATAGGGTTTTCAACCCACAATAAATATCATATTTAATTTTCATCAACCAACAATAACCCATTTACTCATTCCCGTTATTCTCACTTTAATGTCCCTAATACAACTAATCATAAGGGACCTAGTCTAAGAATATTTCATCGGGGCGACAACACATGCTTCGGGGGTACCTCATCAATATAAGTCAAATAAGGCAACCATGAGGGGGATGGAGTGCAGCGAATGAACACCCAAGTTCATTAACACCTACACGTGGCGAACCTGCTAATGTTTCCACAAGACTATCTAGAAAAGTATGTGGTCGTCATCTAAACTCCGCTAGATGACTAAATCAAACAACAACGAGGCCTCTCAACTGTTTATTACACACCAACTATCTACCCATGTTCTACCCAACATATTAGTAGATAAAAATATACATTTCTATATATAGTTTAAAAAAACTGTATAGAATGCTTTAATCAACACATATTTCACATAACAGATGAGGCACACACACACACACATAACACATATCTCATAGAGAATAAATCATATCTATGAGTTAGAAGAAAGTGAATACAAATTCACACACATAACCACAAAATTATACACATAATACGTATTCCGTATAAAATACTTCATAATTATGCGTTAGAAGAAAGTAACTACACACTCACACCTATAAACAAGAATATACTTAATACACTCGAACCATACTTGTATTATTATCGTGTTTATGAAAGGTAGTATACACTCACTTGATCAGAAGATGATCGGACAGCACTACGACTTGCAGAAGTAGTAATCCTCAGCAGATCTGGAAGATCTCCTCAAAAATCGAACTTCTCGCGGGCAGAGCTTCGGCTCGGGAACCGCACTTCTCGGGATCTTCGAGATCTCGGGACTTGCCTCGGGGCTAGAGTATGATACCGGGGCTTCGGGATATTTCTGGCACGCAAAACGATGCAAAACGGGAGAGAGAAGAGAGAAAATGAACAAAAGACTCGGCTGCCTTCGGATCCTATTTATAGGAGGCTGGAGCCTCGGAGTACGCGGGGCGTACTGCAGTACGCGGCGCGTACTGCTTCCGAAATCGTCACTGCATGCGTCATCTGAAGTGTCGACACTGTTTGGAGTACGCGGGGCGTAAGTCGGATCGGACCGCTGACTCGGCTTCGGATAATGCCGGATTTTTCATTTAAAAATAAATACAAATTATTTAATAAACTTCGGAAATTCATATCTTCTTCATACGAACTCCGTTTTCGACGTTCTTTATATCCACAGAAAGGTGAGACTACGCTCTACAACTTTCATTTAGACTTCGTTGGCTAATTTTGACTTTATTTTTATTATTTATTTTTAATAGGCCGCGACAGACAAACTTCGTTATAAATTCATAACTTCTTCGTTTGACGTCCGTTCTCGCCTAACTTTTTATCGCTTTGATACCAACAATGAGATCTTCGATTCTCATTTAGATTGCTTCGGCTAAAAACCTCTCGATCTCAAATCGAGTAAAACAGGCTGTATACTGCTAAGCCGAAACTTCGATAAATCATAACTTCCTCATGCGAAGTCAGATTTGGGCGTTCTATATATTTTCGGAAACCTCATTTCAACTACTACAACATAAATCAAAGATATTAAGTTTATTTTACACTTAAATTTTGACGCTTATTTTTATTCTTAATTAATCAAACCACATAATTAAGCAGTTAAGCACAAAACACATAATACTCAAATAATACAATCTTATTATTTCAAAACGGGTTACAAAGGTTAACCTAGACTATTATATTGCTAAAAATGGCAAGCCCGGAAACACATGATTTGGAGTTGGCAGCGGTAGTTTTCGCTCTGAAAATATGGAGGCATTACCTCTATGGCACGAAGTGCAAACTTTTTACTGATCATAAGAGTCTCCAATATCTCTTTAATCAGAAGGAATTGAATATGAGGCAACGACGCTGGCTAGAACTACTTAAAGACTACGACTGCGAGATACTTTACCACCCCAGTAAAGCTAATGTTGTTGCTGAGGCTCTCAGTCGGAAAGTCAATCTTAAAGGAAGAGGCCAAGAGCGTTGAGAATTGAAGTTGTCTCGACCATTGTGGAAAGTATAAAGAAAGCTCAAGAGGAAGCTTCTGAAAAGAATGACCGAAAGGAGGAACGTTTGGGTAAAACGTTGCTGTTCGGTGTAAACAGTCATGGACTGAAGGTATTCCAAGATCGTATTTGGGTACCTATGTCAGGAGGAATTAGGGATCTTCTGATGGAAGAAGCTCACAAAACCGTGTACTCAATTCATCCGGGTAGCACTAAAATGTATAGGGACCTGAAACCCTACTACTGGTGGCCGACGATGAAGCTTGATGTTGCAAAGTATGTGGCCGAGTGTGTGACTTGTGCGAGAGTCAAGACACAACATCAGAAACCGTACGGGAGTTTAGAACCATTGCCTGTGCCTATGGGTAAGTGGGAAGACATTGCTATGGATTTTGTCACTAAACTGCCCAGAACAAAGAATGGTCACGACATGATTTGGGTGGTCGTTGATCGATTCACTAAGAGTGCGCATTTCATAGCGGCCAAGGAGAAATGGTCTATGGAAAAGCTTGCGAATTCTTATGTAAACGAAATTGTGAGGCTTCACGGTGTTCCGTTAACGATTGTATCGGATCGTGATAGCCGTTTCACCTCAAGGTTTTGGAAAAGTCTACAAGAGGAAATGGGTACCATGTTATGTTTAAGCACAGCTTACCATCCGCAGACTGATGGTCAGAGTGAAAGAACGATACAAACACTTGAAGATATGCTGAGAGCATGTACCTTGGAATTCCTAGGTAATTGGGATGAACATTTACCTTTGGTAGAATTTTCCTATAATAATAGTTTTCACTCGAGCATTAAGATGGCACCTTATCAAGCTTTGTATGGACAAAAGTGTCGTACGCCCTCTTGTTGGCTTGAGGCTGGGGGAAAACAGTTTATGGGACCAGAGATGGTTCATCAAACTGCTGAAAAGTTGAAAATAATTAGGGAAAGAATGTTAGTGGCTCAGGATCGTCAAAAGAGCTATGTTGACAAGAAGCGAAGACCGATGACTTTTGAGGTTGGAGATTCGGTTTTTCTTAAAGTCTCGCCGTGGAAGGGACTTATAAGATTTGGTAAAAGGGGAAAGTTGAGTCCAAGGTTTATTGGACCGTTTAAAGTTCTTAATAGGATTGGTAACCAGGCTTACAAGCTCGAATTACCCAAAGAATTGAATGGAATTCACAACACTTTTCATGTGTGTTATTTGAGGAAGTTCACGGGAGAAGTTCTCGATATAATTCCAATTTCTGAATTGAGAATTGATGTGAACAAAAGGTTGATTGAAGAAGCAGAGGCAATTTTTGACCAAAAGACTAAGAAGTTGCGACGCAAAATGGTTGGGTTAGTGCTTGTCCGATGGAAACACACGAATGGGCTGAATCTCACCTGGGAGACGGAGAGTGACATGTTGAGTCGCTATCCGCATTTGTTTGTTGATGTGTGATTCCGGGGACGGAATCATTCTAAGGTGGAGAGAATTGTAACGCCTGTGTTTCCGGGCTTACCATTTTTAGCAATGTAATAGTCTAAGTTAACCTTCGTAACCCGTTTTGAAATAATATGATTGTATTATTTGAGTATTATGTGTTTTGTGCTTAATTGCTTAATTATGTGGTTTGATTAATTAAGAATAAAAATAAGCGTCAAAATTTAAGTGTAAAATAAACTTATTATCTTTGATTTATGTTGTAGTAGTTGAAACGAGGTTTCCGAATATATATAGAACGCCCAAATCTGACTTCGTATGAGGAAGTTATGATTTATCGAAGTTTCGGCTTAGTAGTATGCAGCCTGTTTTACTCGATTTGAGATCGAGGGGTTTTTATCCGAAGCAATCTAACTGAGAATCGAAGATCTCATTGTTGGTATCGAAGCAATAAAAAGTTAGGCGAGAACGGACGTCAAACGAAGAAGTTATGAATTTATAACGAAAGTTTCTGTCTCGGCCTATTAAAAATAAATAATAAAAATAAAGTTAAAATTAGCCGACGAAGTCTAAACGAAAGTTGTAGAGCGTAGTCTCACCTTTCCGTGGATATAAAGAACGCCGAAAACGGAGTTCGTATGAAGAAGATATGAATTTCCGAAGTTTATTAAATATTTTGTAATTAAATTTAATTGGAAATTCGGAAGCATTTTCCGAAGGAGTCACCGGTCTGATCCGAGGTACGCCCCGCGTACTCCGAAGGTGTCGACACTCGCAGCAAGTGGCTCGGATGACGCATGCAATGACGATTTCGGAAGCAGTACGCGCCGCGTACTGCAGTACGCCCCGCGTACTCCGAGGCTCCAGCCTCCTATAAATAGGATCCGAAGGCAGCCGAGTCTTTTGTTCATTTTCTCTCTTCTCTCTCCCGTTCTGCATAGTTTTGCGTGCCAGAAATATGCCGAAGCCCCGGTATCATACTCTAGCCCTGAGGCAAGTCCCGAGATCTCGAAGATCCCGAGAAGTGTGGTTCCTGAGCCGAAGCTCTGCCCGCAATAAGTTCGATTTTTGAGGAGATCTTCCAGATCTGCTGAGGATTACTACTTCTGCAAGCCGTAGTGCCGTCCGATCATCTTCTGATCAAGTGAGTGTGTAGTTACTTTCTTCTAACGCATAATTATGAAGTATTTTATACGGAATACGTATTATGTGTATAATTTTGTGGTTGTGTGTGTGTGAATGTGTATTCACTTTCTTCTAACTCATAGATATGATTTATTCTCTATGAGATATGTGTTATGTGTGTGTATGCCTCATCTGTTATGTGATATATGTGTTGATTAAAGCATGCTATATAGGTTTTTAACTATGTATTCAAATGTATATTTTTATCTACTAATATGTTGGGTAGAAATGGGTAGATAGTTGGTGTGTAATAAACAGATGAGAGGCCTCGTTGTTGTTTGATTTAGTCATCTAGCGGAGTTTAGATGATGACCACATACTTTTCTAGATAGTCTTGTGGACACATTAGCAGGTTCGCCACCTGTGGGTGTTAATGAACTTGGGTGTTCATTCACTGCACTCCATCCCCCTCATGGTTGCCTTATTTGACTTATATTGCTGAGGTACCCCCGAAGCATGTGTTGTCACCCCAATGAAATATTCTTAGTCTAGGTCCCTTATGTTAGTTGTCTTAGGGACATTAAAGTGAGAATAACGGGAATGGGTAATTGGGTTATTGTTGGTTGGTGAAAATTAAATATGATTATTTATTGTGGGTTGAAAACCCTATATGCTCACCAGGCTCCCAAGCCTGACCCACTCAGTTTTAATTATATTACAGGAAGTGGCGCAAGGGCATGAGATGGATGAACCATCAAGTTGTTTTGTTTACAAGTCTGCATATATTTATATTTGTTGAATGACTTGTAATGTATTCGTTTATGCTTATTGGTCTATATCGAAACATGACACCCCGAGTTTTGATTATAATGAAAATACATTTCTTTTATGAAATGCTTCGGTAAACATTTTTTTATCATGTTTTATTTTTGGGAACAAATTCCGCACCTCTTTCAAATCAAAAGGATTTACTCTGAAAATATTTTAAAAGCATAAATGAAAATCGGTCTTTTCTGGCCGAGAATTTGGGGATGTCACATTCTATCGCTTGATTGAAGATCAGATTCTTGAGCTACTTCTTAGGAGTTATGATATATTGCTTAGGAATAGACAACAACAAAGTTTTCATGTGCTTTTGCACTGTAAGGATAGTTTTTCTGCAAAGTTTTTAAAATAAAAGGGAAAATTCTGATTTTATTTTAAAATATCCTTACACTGGCATTTGTGAAAATTGTGTTACTTATATGATTCCATTAATAGCAAGAGTGGAAATATGAATTTTATTCTTTCATTTGTGGTAGTGTCTAAATTTACCAAATTAGGAAAGATTCTCATCACCCAAGTTTCAGTTGGATAGAAACTTCGAATCATGCAAGTTGTATAGCATGATGAATGAGAACTTTCAAGCATTGGAAAATTAAGACTAACTACTTGTTCACATGGATGTGTGAGTCAAGTAAATGACTAAGGGATCGAGTACACATTCTTGTGCACTGGTCAAGCTCACCACAAAAGATAGATAAGACTATTCGTCATAATTTACTAAAGCTCAGTAAATATGGTTATACTTACAAGCTTAAGTGTAATTCTGAGACATTGGAAAAGGTTCCAATGTATGGGAGAGCGAATAAGAAGAATCAACTTAGGCAGAAAGATAAAAGTTTCTCAAATCTGAAAAGATGGGAGAGTACTTTAGCATCATGTTTTGTGATCATCTTAATGATTTAAAAATCATGTAACAATTAGTCCTCTAAAGTCATCTTAGTGTATTCTTATGACTAAGAAGAGGAATCTTGAATTGTTGAAATGATTAAATCAAGAAGATGAGTCATGCTTCGTTCCAAAAACAATTCTTAGAGTTATACTCCAAGATTGTAACTTGAGTGACACATCTTAAAGAAGGTTTATTAACATTAGTCAAATGTAAGAGTAAAAGGTTTTCTACTCTTGTACATTTGAAATTGGTAATTTTTGATGTTTTGGATAAAACAAAGACCAACTAAGGCCAATTGTGTGAAGTGTTTTTCTTGATTAGAATCCACACTATCTCTTGAATATCTGACAAGAAAGTCTTATATTTCAAGAGGACAGTTGGAGTCTAAAAGGATCTTGAAAGGGTTTCAAGAAGTAATCAAGAAGAAAAACCTGTATTTCATCACTAGCACACAACTAGAGGTTTACAACCTATCGTGTTGACATTTCTGTGCCCATTCCAGTTAAGTTGGCTATACATTTGAGTTCTACAAGTTCTCAATTGTTTGCATAACTACTTGGAAGCAATGGCAAGCCCTTGAGCTGCCAGGTGGCAAGAAATTAAGATTGAGTTCAGTCCATATGAGTTTGGATTTGTCATTATCCTTGTCTTGTGATTATGGTTTTGAAAAATTCATGTGGATAAGAACACATACACCATAAAATCTAAGGGTCATAAGGTTTCTCTCCGATTCATGAAAATGATGGTGAGGAAACACTTCCACCAACTAGATTTGAAGTAGATAACAAATGTCTAAACAATTGAGACTATGATTACGGCATCCCTTTTCATAGTTCTGAAATTGTTTAGACACACTTGTGAGCTATCTAAGAGAGGTGTATGATTTTGATAAAGTCTTATCAAAGCAATCTAGTATCAGAAATCTAAACTTTGGTAAGAAAGTCAATAAAGTATTGACGTCTATAAGTCCATCTAATTTCTCAATACATGTCAAAGCTAGTGGGAGCATAAGTGTTATGCTAATAATCATCATGTTAGTGGGAGCATGATAATTATGATAAAGGTTGCAAGCTAGCAATGTTAATTATAGAAAACAAAAGTTTCAATTCGTGAAGTTGCAGGGGTTGAAAAGTTGTTTTGCTATAATTAAGGGAGAGGAAATTATAATTCATTTCAATTCTAAAAGCTTAGATTGAGGTTTTAATCATCTTTACTCAAGGATATATATATGAATTTTGTGTTGGAATGGCTCAACATAAGGAAATTCTATATATGGGTCTATTATTTGCGTTCTAAAATTCGATTATGATTACGGCATCCCTTTTCATAATCTGAATTATGAGAACTTGGCAAATAGAAATATTGTAGCAAAAGGACTAGTCCAGTATCATGTCTTTATGTGAGACCTCATGAATCGTGTCCCATATGCTTCGGATATAGGATCGATTGCATGTGCTATAATATTTGTCCTTTCTAAATTTTTCCAAATGCATAGGGCAATAAGAGGGAAAAGGTCTAGAATTGGATATGACTAATATGATTAAGCAATTGTCGAGGACAATCTAAGGTTTACCAAAGATTGGTTGCTCAGGGATAGTTGGAAGTATAATGTTCATTTTGGAAGGACCATATTGACATATTCTGAAAAGAGGCAACTCTTGTTCAGAAATGATAGTCAAAATGGGAATATGGAGTTGTCTCCATAGATAGAAGCAATCTGTGTAACATTATAAAAACTTAGTGCAAGAAGCATGTTCAAAGCAATGCATACTTTGAACATAAGGCTTTGTGTCCATGGAGTAGGTCTTCATTGGAATACCCTGTAATGGTTATTGACAAGTCTTTGTGACTTTGTACACATTCATTGCAAGAGGGTAGTGTTTTTAGGTTTAAAATCTAACAAATTTTGATTTGGGAGTGTGAAATTAGAATCATTGAAATTATGTTTAATTGGTTTATTTCACAAAGTAAGGATCATAGACAAACATAGAGTGTATACTTGGTGTATGGAAAAGCTATTGTTTAGAAAAACATAGTGTACATGCTTGGAGCATGGGACAACTAGTGTTTTTTCAAGTATAAAGTTGATAAAACCGAAACAATGAATAATAAGTAATCAGTATGATGATAAATAAAAGGTGTTTTATTTATATTCATAGTTTTTGATACCATATCAGATTCAATTATTCTTGTGTTTCATTTTGCATGTTTTGACTTCCAGAATAAACTAGGTCATTCTTCCTAAATGACTAAGTTATTCAAAGCATCCACAGTCGGTCATATGTTGGAAGTAGATATGAATCAAGATTGTCATGGGTTGGCTTGTAGAGGTCTAAGATGTTGGACAGAGTGGTGCTACAACACTCATGAGTGCTCATAAGTTCTGAGTATTGGATTCAACCCACGCTCATTGGAATAACTTCATGGATTTTATCACGAGTGATCATGAGACAATAATATCTTATATTCTTCAAACCTAGAGATATGAGTTGTTACTATGAGTTGGTTGTACATTGATTGCACGAAAACGCATTGGTAACTCGATGTTATAAAACGTGCCTTTATGTATGATTCAACAAGTAGTAGAACAAGCCATATGAGTCGAAGTTTATCCATTCCTTTTACCTTTGGGATAAAAGCGATATCTGTGGGCCCCTCAATGATTTAATGATGATAAATGTAAGTGCTTGGCCAAGCCAACACTGATTTGATTTGTTCAATCAGTCAGTCATCATAAATCAGAAATCGGGAAACAATAAATGGACAGAGAGAGTGATTTATAATCCATGTCTCAGTCCATCTGATATCTAGAATGAAGGAATATATGATCCCTTATCTAATGGACAAGTCATTGACAAGATTAGAGTTCAGTTAACACGTCAGAGTTCAACAGAAGCTTTTGAGAGCTACGATTGCTAGTCGGGTTTTGAAGTCATACTCAATAATAGTTTTAGACTTATCCAAGTGGGAGACTATTGGATTAATGTCTAAGTCCATAACTATAATTGGTATGACTTGACCCGACCCGGCATGGTCCATTTGGGTTGCATGGCATCGGTACAATTGGATAGACAAGATGAGGAAAAAAGGATACTAGTGATATATATTAATATATAATCATATTATTTAATTAGTATTGATCAAGAATTAATTGATAATTAATTAAGTGATCAAAAGGAACTAATTAAATATGGACTCTTAGATATATATGTGTGGTGGGCCAAGTTCATTTAGGTTGGGCTAAGCTTTCATGGATCGTCCATGGAGTGTTTAACCCGTGGATCATATGAAATGAAAGGTCATGGGTTTAACCCTAGTCTCCACACTATATAAAGATGTCCTTGGTTGGTGAAATTGGCACTAGTGTCGGTACACTAAGAGGGCTAGCCGATTTCACTAGAGAGAACCAAAGTATCCGTATTGTTAAGGTTATTCCAAGTGTTCATGGTGTTGTGTAAACCATTTGAGGTGTCACACTTGGGTCACTAGGCACTCAAGCTTCATGAAGACAGGCTACATCAACAAGGTATGTCTTATAACTTGTTTTATTACCTAAGTATCAAAGATTGTATGCTAGATAGGTTAATACCTTGGAATATTCATATTTGCATGTATAATAGAGAAAACATAGATCCAAGGTATTTAGGGTTGCATGTACACCATAGGAGTGTTAGAATGCTCAAAACCCAACAGAAATGACCATGTTTCTGGGGCTTTAGGTCAAACAAAATTCAACCGGAATCCTGCTCCATCAAGCTAAGTATGTGGAGGATATTCTTGAGAAGTTTGGGTTTCAAGAAGCAAAACCTGCATCGACGCCGATCGCTAAAAGACCACTGCGGCCTCCAGATCCTAATGGCGAATCCGTAGATCAGAAACACTACAGATCGATGATGGGATCATTGATGTATCTTACTGCAAGTCGTCCAAACATCATCTTTGCAGTTTGTCAATGCGCATGTTATCAGGCTAATCCTAAATTTTCACATCTTATTGCTGTCAAAAGAATTTTTCGGTATATCAAAGGCAGCCCAAAATTGGGTCTTTGGTATCCGAAAAATTCCGAATTCGATTTATATGCTTTTGCTGACAGTAATTATGGAGGCTGTGATCCTAACAGGAAATCTACATCAAGAGGGTGTTAATTCCTTGGAGATAGGCTGGTGTCATGGCAATGCAAGAAACAACATACCGTCTCAACCTCAACAACAGAAGCGGAATATGTTGCCGCATCTGCTTGTTGCTCTCAAGTTATTTGGATCCAACATTAGCTGTTGGATTACGGTTTGAATTATCTAGAAACTCCCATTTACTGTGATAATGAGGCTGCGATTCAAATTGCTAAAAATCTTGTCCAACATTCCAAAACCAAGCACATTGATATCAAAATTCACTTTATCAAAGATTGTTATGAATGTTCACTCATCCAGCTGGAACAGGTTCCCACTATTAATAATGTGGTGCATCTTTTCACCAAGCCTTTTAACAAAGCTCAATTCGATATGCTTGTGAGATTTCTGAAAATGATTCGTTTTGAGGATTAATCTTTTATTTTTTATTTTTTATTTTATATTTTTATTTTAGGTTGAATTAGTTGAAATTTGCGCATTTTAGTGATTTCATTCTCACCCATGCACAAATTCAGGGGGAGAAATAAAACAAAAACCAAAGAAAAATTGAAAATTTTCAAAAATCCAAAAACATTAAAAATCAGAAAATCAAAAATATGTTACTAATAGCTTTGCTTATAGGTGATGTGTTGGGAAGTGATATTATCAAGTGATAACAGGCAATCTGAATCTGCGTAACGTACCAAAATTAAATTGTCTACGCTTTGTGTTCGATGCTCTGGTAGGCATGAAAGATTCTAAATGGACTTGACTAGGAAGAATTGAACTTAAGGAATTCAAGGACTTGACGAATTTTGAACTAGTTATCCGTTTAGCCTGACAATACGACAATCGGATAGGTTGAGCAGGGAGATATACATGGGAATCTACTGGTTACATTAAAAAACCCCGTATCGAGAACTGTGGATTAACTTTGTCTCGATGTGCGGATTCTGTCCTTAATTTCGGTATTGATGGGATGACTGGGGAATTCCAATAAATTAGGTCTGTAGAAGGTTATATGTTGCCTCCTCTGCGTGATCGAGAGATTCGACCTGGACTGTAACATATGCAACTCTATCTCTCTGCATCTTCTTTCTATGCAATTCTTTCTATCTGTTAGCCATATACTGTCTCCTTTGCGTGACTTACAATCCGACCTACTACACAGTATATGCATCATTCTTCTTCTCAATACCTCTAAAAACTTCAGTTAGTCATATGTTTCATCCTCTGCGTGATTGGAAGAGATCCGACCTGGGTGTATAGCATATGCATTCTAAATCTATCTTCTCTCTCAATAATTGTCTGCTCACCCAATGTAAGGAGTATTCTGGAAGTCCTTGATTATCGGAGCATATCAGGAAGCGGGAAACATGTTCTAGTACAATTAAAGTTGAACACTCGCAGATTGTCTGTAGATCTCGCTGCTCAATTTAGGTTTACAACAATATCCCTGGTCGTCGTCAGCTAAATGGTCCCTATGAAATTTATCTAAGAATATAGAATAAAAAATGTCTTGTCTTTATTAGTTTTTCCAAATTTTATCATAATTTTTCTTGTTTAAGTGGATCACAATACCATCGATCGACCAGACATAGACGTGAAGGTAAAGGTACCGACAAGCGGATTAAGGTTGTCTAACAACTTTGATCCTTGTTTCACAAAATTATATTCAGTATTTGTTGAGATAAGTTTAGTCTTCTTTATTTTATTTTATTTTATTTTTATTTTTATTTATTTTATTTTAATTTTATTTTATAATTGTCAAAATTTAAATTTTAAAATTTTAGAAATTATTTTATTTTATTTTTATTTTTATTTTTATTTTTATTTTTATTTTTTTGTTTATGTTATTTTTATTTTAATTTTAATTTTTAAAATCCTCAAAAGGTTTTATTTTTAAAAAAAATATATTTGGGATTTGGACTGTGCCTTATACTGTGTGGAAGACAGGTAAAATCGAACACGGTATTTAAGAAGAGCTTACAGCCGAAAACTCTCTCTCTTCTCACTTTTTTATTTCCGGCCGTAAACTCTCTCCCATCCTCTCTCCTATCAAAATTTTTTTCTCTCGTTTTGTGAAATCGTTCGGTTCATCTCAAAGGGATAACAAAATCAACCATGGGAATGTGTTTTATTCATCAAATCGACGGATTTTAGGGCTAAAATCGAATAAAAATGATTCGTCGGTGTTTAGGATCGAAGCTTACGGCCAAGGAGTGTACGGCCGTAAACTCCGTTTGCGGCCATGAGTTTACGGTTGTAAACCCAAAATTGACCGTAAACTCCTTTTTGGTCAGAATTATTTTTTGGGGCCAAATTAAATCGATTAAATAAGAAAACCATAAAACTTTAACTGCTCTAATATATTTGTTTTCTCACTTGGCTTGTTTTAATGCAGATCAAATGGCTAACTTAAGATTCGCAGACATGCACAACTTGGCCATCGTACTAGCAGATCCTCCAGTTGCACATGGAGAATTCAGGTCGATGATCCATGGGATGAGAGAATGATGCTTAGCTTCTATTATCACTGTGAATACCGTGGTCTATCAGAACATTACAAGGGAATTCTGGCAGACTGCCAAGGTGAAAAGAGACGAAGATGGAGCAGTTACTGTTGATGCAGTTGTGAAAGGATGCAAAATTGTAATTACTGAGCATTTCATCAGAGAAGCGTTGCTGATTAATGATCAACGTGGTTTTCCTACTGAGATCGGGATTGAAGATGCCTGGAAGGTTCTCAAGAAGATGGGTTACAGAGGCAACTTTCCTCCCACTGTGAAGAAGCTTCTGCCACCGTATTGGAGATTCTTAGCTCATGAATTGGTGAGCTGCATTTCTGGCAGGAGGTCTGGTGCTGATGAGATCTCGCTGAGGAACACTAGAGCCATCGCTTCACTTGCTGCAGGGATAGACTTCAACTTCTCAAGGTTTATCTTGGACGAGTTCGTGGTGAACATCAACGCATTAACCTGGGATACTTTCTTGATGTATCCTAGGTTCATTCAATTGTTCACCAACATTTAATTTCCCGAGATGGTCAAGGAGGGAGAAACACTAGACATGAAGTCTCTAAGTTCTCACACTGTTGGGCTTATCAAGCAGAATCGCAAGGGAAATGTCGTTTGCCAAGGTTTGTATCCTCTTGTGAAGTTTGGAAGATTTGCTGAGCAAAATGAGGCATCTGAGTCTCATGGATCCTCTGATAAAGTATCCTCTTAGCCTACTTCTTCAGAAAGAGTGATTTCAGAAGTGGATGTTATCACTGTGTCAGACCAAGAAGAAAGAGAAGAGACAGTTGCTCCAAATGTTTCTATGGCAGAGGAACATGATCTGACATCGATTCAAGTTCAAAGTGATTATAATGAAGGGTCTTCAAAGAGTGGGACTGAGACTGACTTTTATGAAGACCTTGATCTTTTTGGCTTCGATAAGAATGAAATTCCATTAAACTTTGGAAGTAATGAAGATTTTTTGTCAAATGATAATCTCAACTCGCTACTTAACAATATCAATGATGTTGCTCATCTAGCAACGGAGATACGGGAATCCGATGATGTTCTCGAGTCAATGCCTTTTACTACCGAACAAGTAGTTGAAACGACAACTCCTATGGTAACGGTGTCAGGGGTTCCTCCCCTTGATATTGTTTCACCTACCACAGAACCACTTCAGAGTGATGATACAACAACCCAGATCTCACAACCTCCTCCAAAAAGAAGAAGACGTGATCCTAGACAAGGTTTTCTAGATTCTAATATATTTCAAGGACTACCAATTCCACCAACAAATACTGCTGCCATTGTCTCATCAGAACCTTTCAGTGAAGGTCCTAGCACCTTCTTTGAGGCTGGTGGATCTTCTGCTCAAGGAGGATTTCTCCTCCCAGGCCAGACCATGATACTGCCTCTGTACGGCTCACCATGCATCTAGATCAGGAACAATGCTCAATGCCTTCTCCCAGAGCTAAAGGAATTTCTTTTAGAGAATGTCATTTAGGAGAAGATAATCCAACCATTAATGAGCTTCAGAAGAAAATGAATGTGCATGATCAAAAGAACATTGAGCTCAATATCCAAGTTACTGATCTTTTGAGTGAAAATGCAAAGCTAAAGATTCAAGTTTTTGATCTTGAAAAGGACAAAACATTGAAGACTAAGCAGATTTCTGACCTCCAAGATCACTTTAATCTCCTCACTTCAAGCTACTTTGATTTGAAGAAAAAGCTAGAAGAGGAACTTGGTGACAAGTTCAAGACATCTGCTGATGAGTCAAGGATCAATATGCACATTCAAGCTCACCCCATTCTGACATCTGCTCAAACATCTAGTTTTGTAGATCGATTTGAGGAGGAGCCAACTCAAGTTCTGAGTGTTGTGGCCTTAAAGCGTGCCAAAGTGGCCGAATCTGGTGAGAAGGGTCAATTTTTGTTCAAAAGGAGCTCGGATCAAAATGCTCCTGTGGATCAGCCCACCATCACTTTTATAGATCTTGGAGAAAATCGCTTTAGAAATGTATATGGTGACAGGCTATGGATCATCTCATGGGGATTTCACGACACTTTAAACATGTGGATCATGAGACGGAAGAGTGGCAACACTGAACTATATAAAGATGCTCATGACTTCAATTCCTGGACCAGGGTTGATCTGTTAGAGTTATCAAAGGCTCCTTTTGCAAATCCATCTCAGAATCCCAAGGCTACACAGTTCAAGAATTTCTTGGAAGATCAAGTACTTAAGGGTTTTCCTTCAAGGAAGACTACAGAGTCGATTATTAAAGTATACCCAAGTGTAATTGATCCCAAAACCAATCAACCTCTTCGATTTGTGATGTGGCCTGCTACCAATCAAGTAAATCAGATCCCTATTCTTTAGAATCATCCAGATGGATCTCTACGGTCCATGCTATACTGGGTGTTTGATGAAACTACAACCTCTGCTGTCATAAAACTTGAAAAAGGATGCATTCGCTTATATGACAAAAGAGACCTGCTTTAGTTTGGGAAATGGGATATACATCAGCTGAGCCATCTTCAGATAAAAGTTGTAGAAGACATCTTTGAGCCAGCTGCCAAAGAATATACGACTATGGTTATTGATATCATTAACAAACGGATGTGGAATGGAGCAATGGGGAAGTCAGATGTGATGGTGGTCGACAAAGACTGAGCTCAAGCTAGCACCAAACCAAGGGGGAGATTGAAGGGTCCAGTTAGTGGTTTGGTCTAGGCTTTCATTGTAATAGTTATTTTGAGTCTTTATTGTGTTTTGGTAGGTTGTTAGTGAGTTTACGGCCCAATAGTGAGTTTACAGCCATAAACCTGTTTACAGCCGTAAACCCAATTTCCAGCCCAAGTCCACTATAAATAGAGGTTGTTTAGGTCATTATTGGTTGTTGATGCAATAGAGTTCACAGCCTAGTATATCGAGTTGTACTAGACGTTTTTCAGCAATAAACGTGTGCAAGCTTGATTTCTCTTCTTCTACTCATATTCTAGTTTCTATTGATTGTTTGATTATTTGATCATTGGTAAAGATCTGTTTTAGGACCTTACAATATCCAAATCTATAAACCCTAGATCTAACATATTATAATCTGAATTAGGGTTTAGAAAATACCTTTGATTAGTATGTAGCAATAACAATCTATTCCTTGGCTTTAGAAAGCTTAGTGCCTCAAGTGTTGCACCTCTAATGGAGTCACAAACACCACTAAGCAACTAGGATGAAGAGGGAGGAGAGGGGAGGCACCAAAAATGGCTGGAAACCCTAAAGGAAGTATTCACCACGTTTATGGGGCCGTAAGGGTTCCTTATATATGTTGGCTATTAGTGTTTACAGCTAGGAAACCCTAATCTGACTGCTTAAGCCCTAAGCAGCCCATGGACTCCCTCTTTAGAAGCATTGGACGATTTCTAATGGGTTTCCCCATAGAATTTGTCCACTCCAACTTCTATGGAGTCCATTTGCCCATCTATGTAATTATCTTATAATTACACAATAAGTCTCTTAAGTTTAATTAATCTCTTCTAGCCACAAAATTAATTCTTAATTAATTCTTGACTAATATTAATTAAATAATATGATTTCTCCTTTAGTATATTATTCTCATAATACATTAATAAATCATAATTAAACCTTTTCTCTCCTTAATTCATCCTACATATTGTTATGGTGAAGGCAACCCAAAAGGACCATGCTCATAATCGGGTCAAGTACATACCAAAATAGTTATATGTTGTATGAATTGGGCCGGAAGGCAAACAGAGTTGGGGCCGAAATGCAAGTCATGGTAGGGCCGGAAGGTCTACCAGAGTTGTGGGACTGGAAGGTCCCACCAAGACACATTAACCAGAAGGTCATACAGTTCTATAGCCTCAAGAGGCTAATATGTGTATATGGTATTTTGGGGAACTCACTAAGCATTTATGCTTACTGTGTTGTGTATTATGTGTTTCGGGTACTTTAGAGGATCGCGGGAAGGCACCAGCATGATTGTACACCTGCATCGAGATGGATTTATGATCCTTGATTTGAATGATTGTTTTGGAAACTTATGATTTGACTTTTGAGAATTAATGATGTGACATGTGTTTTTATGAATTTACAATTGATAATTTTGGTTGAAAAATTTGGTCGTTACAAACCCAATACCTATAAAAGTGAATAAGTGTTGTAACTTTTGATTTTGTTGAGTTATGTTAGGGAGTGGCTAAGAATCATGTTGTAAAGGTTATACCTGCGACTGTATAACCTTTGATTTTGTAACTTTTGATTTTGTTGATTTTTGAGGTGAATGCCAAGTTATCTTAAGGCACGACAAGTATACCTGCGACTGTATGACATAATGAGGTTAATTGGATTGAATTTGTTCGTTTTGTTTTGTTTATTGCATTGATATTTGAAAAAAAAATATCTTTGAAACTTTGTTAATCTTTTGTACATAAGTTATTTTCATTAGTTTTTCTTTTATTGCATGCATTCACTCTTAATTCTCTTTAAGTCCTCTTCGTTCTTTCTATTCTTTTCATCCTAGTTTCTCTTTAGTCACATATCTTCTTGTCTAAGGTGATTCTTAATTTTATTCTTTCTTGAGGATAAAAAAGGTCTAAGCTTGGGGAGGTTTGATAGGTGTATTTTAGGCACCTATTTTGCATGTTTATTTATGTCCTTTCATAGCATTCTACTTCATAACTCTTGCATTTAGTTAATTATTTGGGCAATTGCATATTTCATTAAGAATGCCTGGTACTTCACCATTTTTGATTTATTTTGCAGGCATCATGGAACTTGGAGCATGGAGCATGGAGCTTTGGAGCATGAATAGAAGATGGACCGGTCATGCCATGGAAGAAAACATGAAGACATAACCCGAGTCCTTGTTGCATTATCATCATATCAAAGGACTACGTTTGAAACACGGTTCATGTCACACCGACATGGGTCATATTTGTCCTTTCTCATATTATATTTGACCAACATGACTCGTTGTGAAGCTAGAATGAAGAAGGATCCAACAATAAACACTAACTGGACTTTTAGCAAAAAACATGGGCCATGCTAAAAACACATGGTCAAGACACATGGCCATTCCAAAAACACATGGGCAAAAGGCATGACCATGCTAAAAACGCATGGCCTTACGGAACACACTTGAGCACTTCATAAAAGAAGAAAAGATGTCATTTTTACACAAGAGACGGTTTTGGAGCAACTTTGGGCGATCTTGGGAAATTTTGGGAGATTTATTGGAGCTTTTGAGAAGATTAATTGATTACAAACACTTTTGATTTCATTTTGTAAGCATAAAACATTTCCAATTCCATGTTTCTTTTTGATTAATTTGTTCTTATCCATGTGTGGCTAAGAAACCCTAAGTTCTAGTTCTTGTTCAAAACATGTTGATTGCTTGACTTGAAGCATATGATTTGATGTTTGATTTGTGATTCTATTCTAGTGATTGACCACTTTCATGAATTTGAATTGTATTTGATTGACCTCTTTCATGAATTGAATTTTGGTGTAGTTAATTAACTTTTAGGGCACCAAATCGTTCTATTAAGTTAATAATTGGTAACAAACAACAAGTTTTCTTATTGTAAAACATATATCATATGTTTACACACTTCCGAGCATATGAGAAGAAATGAACATTGTTGGGAAGCTTGTACAAAACTTAATGTTGTTTTTCAATACAATCTAAGAGCATGTTTAGGTTGAATTAATAAAGTTAGGTCTAGTCAAAGAGCGTGTGTTAGTTATATAATTTGACATGGGAGAGGTATTAAAGCGTGTTAATATCTTTTAGTACCAACTTAGAATAGCAATCATGAATTACATCCAATCATAATCAAGTTGAACAACAACATTGAGAACTAGAACTAGAAACATTCAATCAAATTGTTTACAAGTTTATTTCATTTTGTGCATGCTTTTAAAGTAGATTGTTATTTTATAATTTTACTTTTGCAAAAAAAACCCTCTGTGACCTTGGGAAAAGAGGTATAGACTTTTATCTCGTGTCTCTGTGGTTCGACCCTGCTTGCCTTATAGATTTATTATTAAATAAAACTAATTGAAGACGTGTTTGTTCAGTAAACCGGAAGTTATGTTAATACCCTCCTATGATCACTTAGTACATACGAATTATAGAAATCTAGATCGAACAGAAAGTCGATTGGGTGATTCTTCTCTAAGCCCACAACCAAACAAGGAACAGGAAATGAGGTGGAGACCACACATTTAAATGCACGTCAGATATTAATCTCATATCACCCTGATGTATATACTAAATAATCACATAGTTACTAACCCTGAAGACTGTTTGATAAGTATATTATTATGTGAACGAGTCGTTGTTTTATCCATGTGAGTTCTTATAACCATACTGATTGACGGATAACCTGATACGACGTTCTTCGGATGTCGAAATTGTTAATGACGTTTGTCACCCAAAATGACTGTAGCTAATAGTCAGGGTGCGCGATTGTCAGTCCCGTATAGATCTATACACAAACTCAGGCTCTCCCTCCAGGAGACCCTGGTTCATCAGGTTATACTTCCTTTGGTACTTAGGTAAGTACTCGAAGACGTGTCTCACAAATTTGTTCCCTCAACGAATTCACGAATAATACAATGAAAACCTTTTTGTCAATAACGTGTAACATTGTAAAAGTAGCTCGTTCGTTCCATAAACTATACTTAATATAATTTATAATTTTGTTCCCGTTGTTAAAAACTGGACTTGTAAAACAGTTTCCATTGACTTAAAAATATTACGGCTTATGCTATTTTGTAGTTTAACCGCAATGATGTTCGACGTATTTAGTAACTTCATATTCAAAAGCATGTTAACGGTACGACAATATAATAAACAAAATTATATTTTTAAGGCACAAGGTTACTTGTGTTTTACTTGTATCCCCCCCCCCCCCCCCCCCCCCCGCGCTTAAAACAATGAATAAACTTGGAAAAATATGGGGGTATGAACTCACTTCGAATGTGTGTGCTTGGTTGAGTTGTGAAGTGCTAATGGTAATCCTCGGATTAGAATACGTGACAGCAATCGTATCCTAAAAATAATTATCCCCGACGTCGTATTTAAATTAATAAGATATTAATTTAAATAATAAATTAAATAAAGTTGTAATTAATAATTAAAGTATTAGACAATACTTTAATTATGTAAGAAAGACTTACAATAATTATTTGGAATTAATTGGAAATGTTGAAATGGGTTCACGTTTGGAGAAATGGAGTTTACGGTTGAACAAATGAGTTCATGGTGTGTTCTTGGGAAATTATGAAGATTTGAAGATATGGTTGAATGTTCTTGATGTTATTGGTGAAAAATAAGAAGATTTGAAGATGGGATGATGTTCACAATTGAAGATATGAAGATTCTGGATAAAAGCACTTGAAGATTAAGAGAAAAACGAGTGTTCTTATATATAGGGGTGGTTTATAGTCTAACGATTCTAGAAGGGTGGGGGTGTTTATGGTCATAAAGTGGGCTTTATAATGCGTTCACATCCATACCTTGGCCGTGAACCCTTTTCTCCTTGAATAAATGGCCGTGAACAACAATAGAAGTGATTCTCTAAACTGTGAACTACATTTGGAGTTAATGCTTGACCGTGAACTCCTTTGGAGTTGATTTCCAAATCGTGAACACATTTATTCCATTAATTACTTCAGGTGAAAACTCATTTAATGGTTATATTCATGCTTTAAACCCTTAGTCTTTTAACTTATGTTCATTTATAACACCCTACATTAGCTTAGTTTTCAATCCATACTTCTTTGTTAACTTTTTAAACAAGCCCTAAGGCTATAGATGATAAAATGCAACAAGAATTGCAATGCAGTTTCACTTGTACTTAGTTAGGGTTAGACTTTACTTGATCTAAAAATTTCGAGTTGTGACATTATCCCCCCGTTAGAGGGAATTTCGTCCCGAAATTCGAATTCTAAGTGGCTACTAGGAACTAGGAAAGAGGTAGGTACTGCGGTTCTATCTGATCCTTGCGTTCTCCAGTGAATTCAGTTCCTCGCTTGGCGGTCCAACAGATCTTCACTATTGGGTCTACTGTTCCGATCGGTGAAGAGTGTGCGGGTTTGGCTTACTTGCCTATGTTCATCCAACTGATAGGATGTCCACGCGTAGCCTTGGGCAGCTTGGTCCGGAAGTTCATGGTAGGACTCATACCTGGTCATCTATCATCGCCTCATGTATACAAGTCGTATATAATTAAGATTGAAAAGTAGGTTGGGTGGGTGACTCTGCCCCAAGTCCACAATCAAACAAGAAACAAGAGATAGGGCGGAAACACACATCCTAAGTCCGTAGAATCTTAACTATATACCACCCTTGCGTATACACTTAACAATGATAGGTTAACCGTATTTGTCCCTAGCCTCTGTGCGTGAACTTGACTTACTGCATATGTGGTATTCCCGGAAGGTTTGCTGGGAACACTTCGGGAAGGTTATGGAAGGATATAATACACCTCGCATGAGCACTTCAGAGGTTTGAAACGAGAGACGATTCTGAGGTCGGTATCGAGTTTGTCGTTAAGGGTGACGAGAGTTTTGTTAATCGGTCGGTTAAAGCGAAGGTTCGTTCGGTAGCACACGTGATTGGTATGGTGAGGACCAAGCCAATCCAATTCGGATGACGTCATCGGAACTTCTTGTTGACACACATGTTAAGTTGGTTTGGAAGGAGTGTTTGTTAGAACGATAGTGTATCCTATGTGTATGTTTCTAGTGCTTTTTGTTTTATCCTTGTTATTACTACTGCGATCATTTTGTACTGCATTAAGCGATTATTAACAATAGAAGTGTTTTGATGGATGATATTGATACTTAATATTATGATCCCCACCAAGTCCATCTATAATCGCTTGTTGTCTACAAGTCATACATAATTAAGGTTGAGAAGACAGTAGACTGAGTGACTCTGCCCTAAATCCACAACCAGACAAGGAACAGGAAATAAGGCGGAATCATGCACTCTAAGTCTATAGGTTCTTAATTATATATGACCCTAATGTTTACACTAAGCCATTATAGCTTACCTGTAAGGATACTTAGTTTTTATATGGACGATGTGCTTTGTTTGGACGAGGAGGAAACTTATGTTCAGGATTTATTTGGTAACAGTTTTCGTAAAAATTTAAATTTAAAAAAATGAGGCGGAAACCACACATTTCACTGTCTATCGGATATTCTTCATATATAACCTTGATGTATGAACTAAGGAATCATAGAATTAACAATGATAGTTCGTAAGTTAAATGGTAAACAGTTTGCTTGTAAAATAACGATGTTTATCCTCGAAAATCCTATATTTTCCATAAAAGTGAATTGTTGTCTCTAATGTTCCAAAAATGAAAAGTACAAGTATTTATCCATACTTAAGTTGTTAAAGTGTAGCTTTATTAGTAAATAAAACTAACCTAAGACGTGTTTGTTCTGTAAACTGGAAGTGATGTTAATACCCTCCTGTGATCACTTAGTACATACGAATTATAGAAATCTAGATCGAACAGACAGTTGATTGGGTGATTCTGCCTTAAGCCCACAACCATACTAGGAACCAAACAAGGAACATGAAATGAGGCGGAAACCACACATTCAAATGCATGTCGAATATTAATCTCATATCACCCTAATGTATATACTAAGTAATCACATAGTTACTAACCCTGAAGACTGTTTGATAAGTATATTATTACGAGAACGAATCATTGTTTTATCCATGTGAGTTCTTATAACCATACTGATTGACGGATAACCTGATAGAACGTTCTTTGGATGTCACAATTTTTAATGTTGTTTGTCACCTAGAATGACTGTAGCTAATATTCAGGACGCGAGATTGTCAGTCCCGTATAGATCTATATACAAACTCATGCTCTCCCTCCAAGAGACTCTGGTTCATAAGGTTAAAATTTCCTTGGTACTTAGGTAAGTACTCCAAGACGTGTCTTACAAATTTGTTCCCTCAACGAATTCACGAATAATACAATGAAAACCTTTTTGTAAATAACTTGTAACTTTGTAAAAGTAGTTCGTTAGTTCCATAAACTATACTTAATATAATTTATAAGACAGTTTCCGTTGTTAAAAACTGGACTTGTAAGACAGTTTTTGTTGACGTAAAAATATTACAGCTTATGCTATCTTGTAGTTTAACCGCAATGATGTTTGACGTATTTAGTAACTTGATATTCAAGATCTTGTTAACCGTACGAAAATACAATAAACAGAATTATATTTGTAAACACAAGGTTACTTGTGTTTTACTTGTATCCCCCCCCCCCCCCCCCCCCCCCCGCGCGTGCGCGCGCGCGCGCTTAAAACAATGAAAAAACTTGGAAAAATATGGGGGTATGAAGTCACATCGAATGTGTGTGTTTGGTTGATTTGTGAAGTGCTAACGGTAATCATCGGATTAGAATACGTGACAGCAGTCGTATCCTAAAAATAATTATCCCCGACGTCGTATTTAAATTATTAAGATATTAATTTAAATAATAAATTAAATAATGTTGTAATTAATAATTAAAGTATTAGACAATACTTTAATTATGTATGAAAGACTTACAATAATTATTTGGAATTAATTGGAAATGTTGAAACGGGTTCACGATTGGAGAAATGAAGTTTACGGTTGAACAAATGAGTTCCTGGTGTGTTCTTGGGAAATTATGAAGATTTGAAGATATGGTTGAATGTTCTTGATGTTCTTGGTGAAAAATAAGAAGATTTGAAGATGGGATGATGTTCACGGTTGAAGATATGAAGATTTTGGGTAAAAACACTTGAAGATTGAGAGAAAATTAGGTGTTCTCGGATGATAGTTGAGAGGAATTTGAGAGTGGTTCACGTTTGAAAAGGTGGGGAAATGAATTGATTTACGGGTGAATACTTATATAAATAGGGGTGGTTTATGGTCTAAAGCTTCTAGAAGGGTGGGGGGGGGGTGTTTATGGTCATAAAGTGGGCTTTACAATGTGTTCAAGGCCATACCTTGGTCGTGCACCTTTTCTCCTTGAATAAATGGTCGTGAACAACAATAGAAGTGATTCTCTAAACCGTGAACTACATTTGGAGTTAATGCTTGACCGTAAACTCCTTTGGAGTTATTTCCAAACCGTGAAAACATTTATTCCATCAATTTTAATGGTTATATTTATATTTTAAACTCTTAGTCTTTTAACTTATGTTCATTTATAACACCCTAAATTAGCTTAGTTTTCATTTTATACTTCTTTGTTAACTTTTTAAACAAGCCCTAACGCTATAGATGATAAAATACGACAAGAAATATAATGCAGTTTTACTTGTGCTTGGTTAGGGTTTAGGGTTTACTTGATCTAAAAATTTCGAGTTGTGACATCTTTGGGCCCTTTTTTATTGGTATTTTAGAAATCATGGGTATTTTAAAAAATCGAATTTTTAAATTTTAACATAAACATAAAACATCACAGTTTTATTTAATACAAAAAAAAAATCAAATTTTTAAGTATTAACCTACATGAAAACATCTAATTTTTGTTTATTATATCTCTGATAAATGATTAAGGTTTTTAAGTAACAATATTGTTTATTTCATGAACTATGACCTATGAAAAATGATGGCTCTTGGTTATGTTTCAATGTTCTAAATTTTATTAAACTTTTTTTTGTTTATAATAGTTATAAACATACCACCCGTGGTTTTTACGGGTTATAACCTAGTATGTATATATATATATATATATATATATATATATATATAGAGAGAGAGAGAGAGAGAGAAATTTCAATAGAGAACCATTATTAATGGTTCTCTAAGGAACAAAATGTTTTTTTTTCAAGTTTTTGAGCTTATTGTAAATAGAAAAAAAAATTAAAAAGATCTAAATTCATAACTTCATATTGTGAATAGTAAATATATTTTTGGATTCACCGTATGCATTTAGATGAAAAAGAAGCTCTACAAGTTGAGAAAAAAAATTTGGTTCATTGCTTCTATGGTTAATAAATGGTCCACTATTGAACCTATATATATATATATATATATATATATATATATATATATATATATATATATATATATATATATATATATATATATATATATATATATATATATATAGGATAAAGTGAATATACCTAACAACCTTATATAATCTTAGGTACCTAACTCCATAATAGTACATCGGTTTGTATCATATTTACATTGTAATTGTCTAAGGTTCTTAAACTTCAACTTCATAACTTGATTACTTCCAAAATCTTTGGACTTTCACCAATATCTTTCTTTTACATCACGTCTTTCTACCGAATACCACCTGATGGGCTTCATATCCTACCGCTACAAATGAAAGGATGTAGGAAAAATATAATGATGAATTTCCAAATTTTTTTGAAGTAAATCAAGTTTAGGGATGAAGTTTAAGAACCTTTGATGATTGCAATGAAAATTTAATGCAAAATGACGTAGTTTGATGAGGTTAGGTACCTAAGCTTATATAAGGTTGTTAGGTATCTTCACTTTACCCATATATATATATATATATATATATATATATATATATATATATATATATATATATATATATATATATATATATTCAATAGAGAACCATAATTAACTAAGGAACCAAGGAACCAATCGTGAACATCGGAAATCATAACGATCAACGGTCAAGAAAATAAATGTATACTTTTACATTAGATGCACACACACCGGATTATACCTAAAAATCCACCCTTTACAAAAAAAAAACCCACCACTTTTTTTTGTTTAAATTTTTTTAGGCCATGTTTTTTATCAAAAAAAAAAAAAAAAAAAAAAAAACCAAATGTACCGTTGTTCACGATTTTTCGTCCTCTTTCCATAGAGATCCATGATGATATATAAAAAACGAATTTTTTTTCAAAAAAAATTCACTTCATTTTCTTTAATGAAAAAGGTTAAGGTCTATTTTTTATAGAAAAAAAATTAATAAATATATCTAAATTCATATATATATATATATATATATATATATATATATATATATTTACTTTTTAAACATAGATTCATATTCATATTTAAAAAAAAAAAAACGACATTTCAGTTCAGATTCATATTGTGAACTTTTTCATATTCATATTCTAAACCTGTTCAGATTCACATTGTGAACCTTCTCAGATTCACAGTGTGAATATAAACTAATCGGAGCTTTTTCACATTGTGAATGTTAAAATTTGAAATATTTACAGTTTAGATTCATAATGTGAATCTACACTGATCGAGTTTTTTTTTTTTTTTTTTTTTTTTTTTTTTTTTTTTTTTTGTGAACCTTCTCAGATTCACATTCAGATTCATAATGTGAATCTGAACTGTTCGAGATTTTCATATTGTGAATGTTAAAAATTGAAATATTTACAGTTTAAATTCACAGTGTGAATCTACACTGTTTAAGGTTTTTTTGTTTTAATCGGTATTGATGTTTACTAATAGAGTACAAAAAATTAATATTTTTAGTATAATTAGTTTTTTTTTTATAAAAAAAAATTTAATATTGAAAAAAATAAGAAAATTAAGTGGATTTTTTTCGAAAAAAAAAAGTTCATTTTTTATATATCATCATGGATCTGTATGGAAAGAGGATGAAAAATCGTGAACAACGGTATATTCAGATTTTTTTTTTCGATAAAAAACTTGGCCTAAAAAAAATTTTAAATGAAAAAATGGAAGTGGGTTTTGTTATAATCCGGTACATGTGCGTTCATTATAAAAATTTATAACCCTTACTTTTGACGTTGATCGTTTTAAATTCCGACGCTTTGGATTGATTCCTTAGTTCCTTGAATAATAATGGTTCTCTACTGAACTTTTCCATATATATATATATATATATATATATATATATATATATATATATATATATATATATATATATATATATATATATATATAGGGTTAGGTTATATTGTTTTAATTATATATTGTGTGCAATATATGATTGATTCTGTACCAATCATTTTAGTTATTTTAAGAAAGTAATTAATGTATATTAGATGTTTAAGATATAATGAACATTTATTAGAACTTCAGCATTTAATATGCATTAATTATTTTTTCAAAATAACTAAAATGATTGGTCCAGAATCAATATATACAAGCACACAATAGATAGTAAAAACATTTGAACCTAATCTGTCTCTCTCTTTCTCTCTCTCTCTCTCTCTCTCTCTCTCTCTATATATATATATATATATATATATATATATATATATATATATATATATATATATATATATATATATATATATATATATATATATATATATATATATATATATATATATATATATATATATATATATATATATATATATATATATATATATATATATATATGAAAAATAAAAACAAGCACCGGTTAATCGATCGCGTAGTACTAATACATGGAAAGGCCCTTTGAATTAATAATAAAAATGGAATTGAGACTGTTCAATTGCATAGTACTCAAACATGAAAAGTGCCCTTGAATTATTAATAAAAAATGGAATTGGGACTTTTGAAGGATGTTAAATAATCCACCGGTACTTCAAGTTTGACAAGTTACATTCGTTTCTATAGTTTATAGTCGAACACATCTCTATGCCTTTAGTTACGTGCATGGAATTCTTTTCGTTTATTTTATGTGGCAACAAGGGAGACATTGGCTTTGTCATAAAGGATACGATAGTAACTCCTTTGAATCGAAAAAATTAATCAAAATACGTCAAATATGAATACTCTAATGTTCCATATTAAATGTTAGTTTTTGGAAATGAAACTTGTTGGTATTATGGAAGGTTTGAACAATCTAAATTACTTATAAATTACTCCAACTAATATAGAACACCGTAATATTTATGAAAACAATCATAAAAATTACATAAATTCAGCCGTAAATACGATGCATATGTTTCGAATATCCAAGTACCAAAATTAACAAATTAAAATAAGCTATTCGTAAAATGAAGTGTAATGCCTGTAACATGTTCATTATATTTGCTCACGTCCGACCATGATATTTCGACGATCTTGTGAGAAAATCAATTTGAGGCCTTACGGACATATTTTTTGTAAAATGTTATCAAGTATATTCCTTATAATTAAATCCAAAACATAAGATTTATAATAAATATCTCATAAATTCCTTTCCCGTTGACATATCTTTTATAGGACAATTTTTGCTAACAAATATCTATATGTAGTATAAAGTGTCCTCGAATTTGTAGGATCTTATACGTTAACTATATCTTAGTAGCTTCATCATTTTTCATTCAAACTAGCTATAGTTTCATCTACAGAAGATATATTTTTAGCACTCACACAATTCAACTTCGTATTTTTTAGGATCTTCCACAACTTCATCTTTTCTATATTTATTCTCATTAGATTGTAATAATCAAAACTAGACAGGTATCCCCCGCTATACGGGGGTCAGAAGCTTTCGATTCGGGAGGGTTTTTTTTAAATCTTTTTATTCTTTCATGTTCCGTGACATGTTTCATTAGCTCTCGTTAGCAAGTCAATATTAAGTAAGATTACTCATTATACATAATCTAATATTTTGGACATACCCGCACTAATTCTTGATTCAAACAATATGTCAAGAGGAGGTTCCTAAAAAAAGGCATTTCCGACATCCTAAATTCAGAAACACTCCAAAAGTTATCAATTTGTAGAAAAGTTTGTGCTTAACATTAGATATAAAGTTTGTGTCCTGCCGGGTCGCGGGTGGGTTTGCGGACTGAAGATGATGCTAACGATTAAAAGAATTTCTTAGTTAACAGCAGACAATAGAAGAGAATAGAAGCAACAAAACGTAAAGACAACAATACGAATAATAGTAACAAACAACAAAAAGGGCAAAACAAAATACACAAAACATTAGAAAGAATACAAAAGTCTTTATGCTTACCAAGTCAGGAACTTTCTCCGGTTGAAATGATGAATAAGATTTGGAAGATGATATTTTTAACAAAAATCTGAGTCGATTTTTTGGAAACACCACAAAAATCCAACAAAACGAAATACAGAATGCAAATTGTATTTCCATGTTTCGCATCTCAGGTCCTATGCTCTACACACCCATCACAAAGTTAAGAAATTAGTCAAATTCATCATTACTACTAATGTATTAGACTGATGGAAGAAACATAAATCATTTTATTTTTTTGTTGGGACGATAGAAGAAAAAAAAAGGTGCTACTGTATAATTGGAAACAATTTCGAATAAAAACCATTAACATGACATATGCGTTTCAGTTGGGCATTTTTACAAACAATTGGCATGCATTGTCTATGTATTAGAAACAAATAATAAAATAGATAGAAAGAAACCTGGCAACGAACATCAATCTGTGTACCTTTACCCAAATCACTTTTTGTAGGCTCACCAGACATGAAATTGTGTTATACAGTTCCAGCAACAGATAACCACGAACATTGTCAAGATTGTTACCTTCACGCCGATCTCCAAGGGGAATTAAAATTTTTCTAAAAAAGATTCACAGGTAGGGATACTCAAAATATTTAAAATCATCAACCTGTAATAACAAAACCGGTGGAGAGAACGATGGTACCTAAAGATACATATAAATCGAAGATGATGAGAAGTAGAATAGGTGGAGGAATATTTGGCACAAAAAATAACCCGAAGGTTTTATAAGCGTAGCTGGGATTTACCTGGCAATAGCTGCGGATTGATAGGAAGATGACGTCCTATATGAAGCACTTGTGACGGTCTTCGCTCTCCATTGCTGCTTGGCGGCTTCCTCATTCTTCTGTGTGATGAGGTGGTTTCCGCCTAGGGCGGCGCCGATGACCACTGTCACAGACGATCGGTCCATGTTGGGTAAATCGAAGATAATGAGAAGTAGAATAGGTGGAGGAATATTTGGCACAAAAAATAACCCTAATGTTCTATAAGCGTTTGATAGCTGAGATTTACCTGGCCATAGCTACGGATCGGGAGAAATCGGTTGAAGTGGTTAGACCTTGTGGATGAGGAAAACTGAACAACAGGAGATGATTAGAAGAACTTGTGGATTGAGGTGGTGGAGACGATCGACAGGAAGATGGGATCAATATTGAAGTTAGAGAAGAAAGCTGGTGAGCAGCGCTCACGTGAGCAGTACGGAATGAGAGTTGTACGGCTAGAGGCAAACGGAAGAAGGGAGAGGTGGTGGAAGTGAGGAAGTGAGCGATTAAAAAGAATAAAGAAGTATTTGAGGCGGTGGAATCTGTTGATAGATTAACCCGGTGAAGGAACCAATGGAGACGTGTACAGAACACGTATCACTCCTGAAAGAAGGAGTGAGAATCAGAAGCAGACACGTACTCAAGCAAGCGGTGAGGAAAGCAAAAGAAACCCACCATCAATATAAATAACGACATAAAAAGATCCAATACAGAGAAGAGACAGAATTGGAGAGGGAAATAGAAGGGGAAAAATCGACATATTAAATGAAGCAAGCAAAGAGAAAAACTAGGAAAATAGAAGGGCAAAATGAGACAAAAGAGGACCATTATACTGTAGGTAAGCCAAGAGAAATTTAATATATATATATATATATATATATATATATATATATATATATATATATATATATATATATATATATATATATAATTTCAAATTCGTCCACATTTAGTGTCACATCTTCTCTATGTTTTTTCTCATTATACTGAAAAATAAAAATTTATAGTATGATCTCCGAATACATTGTGCTTGACTTGAACCGATTCATCATTATGATAACATCTCGAACAATAAATCGATTGATAGCTCCTTTTTTATTATGAATATTAAATTATTCTTCGGCCATCCTCTCATGGTTTTGACGAGTAAAGCAAGTGACACTCCTCCATACCCTTATAGGAGGTCATGAGTTCGAATCCCAAGGGGATTTCATTAAGAGGAAAGGATGTTTAAATTGGACCATATGTTCTGCTAGACGTGTGTGCCTCTCGAGGTTGTATTAATCGGGTCGTGAAAGACAGATTTGTTGGAGTCTTCGGTTATCAGTGTTTTTTCAAGTCTTTTATTTTCTTTTATGTTTAATTCAAACCTAATTCAAAATTTTTAGTTAGAGGCATTTTTTTATATTAAAAATCAATGTTAATAATGTAACTATATATATATATATATATATATATATATATATATATATATATATATATATATATATATTTTTGGAGGCATTTTTTTAAATTAAAATTTTTAATAAAGTTACATATTATATATATAAAATTATATATATATATATATATATATATATATATATATATATATATATATATATATATATATATATATATATAGTTACATTATTAACATTGATTTTTAATATTAAAAAATGCCTCTAACTAAAAATTTCGAATTAGGTTTGAATTAAACATAAAATTTAATTTTAATTTTATATTTTAAGTTGTTTACCAACAACGATAACTCTCTAAGATTCATTCTATTGTTTTGTATTATGCAAAACTTAATTGATATAATCGATCCTATTGGTCATGGAAACCTTACAATTTGTCTAATTCAATAGTACAATCACAAACATTATATCAATATTCCTATGTCTAACCTAGAGACATAACTTTATACCAATTGTCACTACCGAAGTTATTGACTCACTTTCTCACACTGAGCAAGTTAATAAACGGTGTGATTCAAGAAATATAATTTGAAATCAATCACAATTATGAGACTTGGTTACATAGACATAACAATACCAATATTAATACTGACATATCTTTAATCAAGTAAACAAAATATATTAAAATTCTTCAAATAACCTATCATATGAATCGAATCAAAACCAACTCTACTTCTAAACAAAACTGTTAGGATTTATCCCATACATAAAACTAAAGAAGAAAGAAAATGAAATCCTAATAAAAAAAATACAAGAATCCAAATACTCCTTTAAGAGCTTCCTAGTTTAAAGATTTCTTCTTCTTTCTACTTCTAGTCCTCTAATATCACTCAAAGCTAGGGCACACTTTTATTTGAACAAACATTGGCTCTATTTATAGACTTTCCAGGCCAACTTAAATTGCGGTGCAACATGCTTTTCATGGTGCTACCTTGTAAATTTGGTATTTATCTTTTAAAAAATAATAAGAATCTCTTCCATGCTAATCTCCAACTATTTTCTTTGCCAGAAATCCATAAAAATATGCTCCAAACATGTCCCTTTTAGCTTTTATTTCATCAACTTGTCATTTTCAACTACATAATATACATATAAACAATTAAGTATCTTTTTGTGCTTTTTTTATACAATTCCTTAATAAGTATATGAAATGTCCTTTAAAATATGTATAATTTAGGACATATCATTCATATTCTCAAACTTTACTTAATAACACTTGTAATATATTGTATTATAGTTATAAATTTTTCACAAAATTGTGCTCTTAATCTGCTTTACCCCACTTACATTCACCTTCACACAAGCATTTCTAGAAATGATTAAATGTACACTCTCCTAGATTTCCATTGATATAAATCACATGCTCATGATAAATGTTTCTATAGTTTCTATTATTTTTACAAGTTTACGATTGCACTTGATCAACTTGTTGAACCAGTCTATAAAGATTGCACCCTCCACCTTACCGGGTTGAGAATTAGGCTATGAAGCCTAAATATGAAATCACATAGACTCTCATACCTTACTACAAACCTTAATATAAATTGTTTTTTTATATTTATAGCTTGAGATATGAATTTACAAGATACTATGTAAGTGCAACAATAAATTATATTCGGTCAACAACCCTATAAAATTGTAGTTTTCACCATACTTACGATTAGAATTATGTGTATTGGTCCATCGAGAAATGAAACTAGACATACATACCTTTCCAATACACCAAGTCTCATGCCATTTGGATTCCCCTACAATATTATATGGTTTTTTGAAGATGAGCTATAATTTGTTAAGCTTATGCACCAATCCGGGAAGGGCATGTAAAACCCTATTTACGTTCGGAATACTGTCTTAGAGTCTACTGATGGATTTAAGTAGAATCTTTTATCAAACTCTTGATTTTATATGATTTTTCAAACACGAGTAAAATGATGATTTTTAACCTACACCATTTTTTCTCTTGCACCATTCTTTAGAGGTTTTGATCAGAGGCCTAATCCATTAGGTGCTTCATCCAGTAAGCTCTAAAATGCTATTAATTCATGTACTAAAGACTTATACAAGGGGATTTGGGATAAGATTAATCCTGGTGATAGCAAGGTTTCTTCACATAAAATCATAAGTTTAGAACTCGGGTTTGTCGTAATTTCCTCCATTAAGAATATGCGAAAATAAGTGTCACACCCCAATACCGGAACGGCAGAAACCCTCGGGGGCAGAGGAAGTCATGTACAATATCACAACAAAACATAATATTAAACAAGCAACAACATCATCCGTTGCATTAATAATATAATTTAATACAAGTGTGTTATGTGAAGTTTATAAGTCACCAAAAATATAAATCAAAATAAGAGATGAGTCGTGAACTAGCTCCAGCTTCTCAAAACCTGGTATCGGTACCTGTCTACTGATGACCTGAGAATACAAGTTATTTTGAAAGAGTTTATCAGCTTTAAAGCTGGTGAGTTCATAAACATTTTAGTGTCATTGTTTGTATGAAAATGTTTGTAAGCGTTTGATGTATAAGTTCGTAGGTGTTTGTAGTATATGTTTGTATCTCCTAGAAAATCCTATATTTTTCTACTAAACGTAGCCTTCTACTAAGGCATCAAATGTTCTGTATGTTTGTTTCTTGTAAGAGTGTGTATTTTCCCAAGTATGACTATCATTAATAAAAAATATAGTTTTACATTACCTTTTTACATGAGAAGATCACAATATGAATGTAATGGGGAAATAATAATAGTACTGTAGTGTTGTATTATAGTAACTACTGTTGTACTAATTACCTTAAACCAATTGTTATTTAAGGTATAATGTGATATGATTGCACCATACTATCGACTAATAACACGACGATGAAAGACGTCGGAAGAAATGACATTTGGCACTCGTAGACTTGCAAGTCCCACTATAGCGAACAACAAGGTGTAGGATAGTTAATCCAGTATAGATCTATACACAAATTCATGCTCTCCTTCTAGGAGACTCTGGCTACAAAATGAGCCATGACAAGTGATGCCATGCCGAAACCGTGGATCACATTTAGGCTATAGTATTCTTGTATATGTATTGTGTGTACTAGTGTAATGTATGTTCTCTCTGTCTAGTATGTAGTATGTTCTCTTTGTTTCTCATATAGTATGTTCATTCTGTTTCTCATATAGTATGTTCGTTCCGTTTCTCAGATAGTATGTATTGACTTGTGTATGATCTGACTCTTTGCATGTTTCATTGTACTGGAAGTAATGAGTAGTATCTTCCTAAACTGTACCTATTATAGTTTACTAGTAGAGTTATTTGTATAACTGAGTGTATTGAACTGAGATAAAAGCTTTTATGTCTATACATATATACATAATATATAACTAAGGATCAAATGACACTCGGACAAACAACAGGGTACTCTAGGTCCACAACCAAACAAGGAACATGAAATAAAGTGTGTTATCAGTCCTAAGTCCTTCCAACCTTACTTATATAACTATAAATTCATTAGACATGGTTTTGACAATATATAAGTTTAAAAGTGTTAAAGGAAAAGGTTTGTCATGTAAGAACAAGTTTAATAAAGAGTTTAACATGTAGAAGAGTTTGATAAAACAGCTAAAAGTATAGCAAATCCATTGTTTGATAGTTATTAATCACATGTGATTGATATAATAACTATAATGTTTCAACTTGTATTCCCCCCATAAATGCATTGAAAATCATTTAAAAGATAGATTAAAGGGTATGAACTCACCTGTAGTGAGTGATCCGGAAGTTTTTTTGGAAACAGGATGTAGAGTGTCAGGTGAAATCTTGTGCACACAAAGTTCCTAATAAACATACAATGACATGTATGTGTATTTGATTAGTGTATAAACAACTAATTATAAGGGATAACCCCCCTAATAGACTAGAAAACTCTTAGTTTGAAGGGATATAATCACATATGATTGCATAACTAGGGTATATGGCCACCCTATAGAGTTTACGGTCCAAATGGCATGACCATAAGTGTTTACGGTCAAGATGGTTCACGGTCCTATGTGTTCACAGTCCTATGGTTTACCTTCCAATGACCTTACGGTCATGGAGTTCATGGTCTAGGGAGATCCAACCGTAAACTCATCAAATCTTGCACAAAATATGGTTTTCAAGGGCTTCATTCAAAGGCATCTGATTATAGGGACCATGCTTAGCCTTAGGAAGGGTTTAAGGCTATAAGAACACCCTTTATAACGGTTTACGGTCTATGAAGATGTACTAGACCGTAAACACCTTTTGTTCCTGAGTTTCTTGATGTTTTCTAGGTGATTAACTAGTGATTCAAGCATATAACAAGCTAAGGGTAATGTACTTACTTTTTAGAAGCTTGTAAGGGTGATTAGGATCCCAGAATACTAGTGTGTTCTTGGTGAAATGAAGAACACGTGAAGATCTATCAGAATGAAGAGATTTCATGGATGAAATCATGCATAATGACTAGATAAAGAGATGTAACAACAAATCAAAGGGAAGAATTCTTACATTTTTGGAAGATCAAGATGAAGATCTTAAGATACTTAAGAGAAAATTCGGTATTCTAGGCTTGGAAGTGAAAGAAATGATAAAAATGATCATGAATTATGTATATATAGGGAGTTTACGGTCACCATGATCGTAATCTCTAAGCTTCCTGACTGTAAACTCCTTTTGAGGAGTTTTATAGTTTGCTAGATGGTTTGGAACATTAATTGATACATCCAAACACTGATTCCTTTGATGCACTAGGCTCAGACCACTCAAACTGACTCTAAACAGTGCTAAAAGTTAGCAGAAACGACTCTGACTTAGATTGAAGTGAATGGTTTGTACATGATAGAAATTTTGGGTTGTCACAATAAGCTTCAAGATGAAACCATGGAGGCCAAGGTTAGTTTATGGACTTAAGGGAGTTATTGAGGCTGAGGGTGAGCAAACTCTATCCATCACATTCCTGAAATAGGGCTCTAGGCTCGAAAATTAGAGTTTTGCACTCCAAGCGTTGCCATGTCGTGGCCATGACCCTGCCACGTCATGGTTAATTAAAATGCACATTCTTTATTGATGTGACCATATCTTGGTGCTCCATCACTACTACATCATAGTCACCCATAATCCCACACTTTAAGAGTCTAAAATGATATAATCTCAAAAGAAGCATAACTGGAACGGGTGTTACACCCTAGCTAGTTGATAATGTGGGCATCCATTGTGTCCAATACCTACCATCTTTGGAGATAATTTTGTGTAACCAACATTTAAGCATTTTTCTTCTTTGTATAAAATGGAAGATAAATGTTCCAGGAAAAGGGTTGATAGTTCTATATATAAAATTGATTAGTAGTAATTCACTATTTCTCAAGACACAAATCATCACAAGGTATTATGTGTTTTATGATTTTAAATTATTCCTACAATCATCAAATTTCTTGGATTAACTCGCTTTTAAACTAGTGTAACCCTAGGCTAAAAGGGGCAAATTAGTGATTTTGGAAAGTGATATAATCACGATCCATGTCTTATCCAAGTGTCATCAAATTTCTTGGATTATCTCTCTTGTGAACTCGTTTAACCCCAAGCTAAAAGGGACGAACTAGAGATTTCAAAAAGTGATATAATCATGATGCAATTAATATCCAAGTGTTAATTGTTATTCTGAAATCCTTATTTTTTTACAACTACTTGTTCTGTGTTTGGTTGTGGCCTTAGGTAGAGACATTTATTCGAATGTTTATTTTGGTGTCGATTACGTATGATTGTGCATTCATAAATCTACTCATTAGTATTAGTAGAAACTTCTTCTGACACGTGAGTGGTGCAGAATGCTAGGGATGTACAGGAAGGTTGATAGTGTGTGTATGTAGGAGTATACTTGAATGATAAGAAACCTGATAGTGGTCGTAGAGAGCAACGTCAGAACTTTTTAATAGTTCCTGGAACAAGTACAAATAGGTGTGGAAGGTAATATGGGCTTGTACCACCAAAAGTACATGATGCATATTTGATTCAGGGAGGGCCATAATGTATGAGTTGGCCAATATGTTTGGTCAGATCAAGGATGAGCTTATCATGATGAGTGATGAGTAGTGTGGGACCGTTCATACTATTGACGGGGTCGATTGGTCGAGGACTTGGGAGGTCACTTCTCATGATTTCTCTACTTTTCATCCTCTTATTTTTACAGGAAGAAGAACCCTATCATGAGCATGAACTAGATTTCCAATATGGACAATGCTTTTTGCACTAGCTTTTGCCTTACGGTGGAAAATGTCAAGTTCTTTATGAACCTTTTGAGACAGGGTGTTAGATATTGGTAAGGGTTGATTGTTGTCACACCCCAAAACCGGAACGGTGGAAACTTTATGGGGTGGATGATGTCATGTCAAGTATCACAACATATGCAATATAGTAATCAAAGTACAACAACCATTGCATTAATAGTAATAATTTTACATAGGTTACATGTCATAGTAATATCAAAGTAATATAGAGAATAATATAGATGCAGCTTGGTACTAGGCTGACTTCACAAAGCTCCCGGGATGTACTTGTCTATCGATGACCTGAGAATACAAGTTATTTTGAAAGCGAGTATCAGCATTTTTATAATGCTAGTGAGTTCATAAGTATTTAATGACGTTAGTATAAATACGCATTTGATATTCAAATAACCTCATAAAAATGGTAGTTTAGGATCTACAGAGTATTAGAATTCTTTCCAAAAAATCCTATATTTTCTAAATAAAAGCAGTCTTCTACCAAGACTCGACATATTTATGTTTTAAGGAGTGATTTCCCCTAAATACTATCATTACCAAAATACAGTTTTGACTTTAAAGGAATTGTGAGAAAACCACAAGTAAAAATACTAGTGGAATTTAATATTTTACTTAAGCAGTAACACTGCTGTCTAAAAGTAAATATAACATAGACTCCAGGTGGTATTGAATGAACCAATACGCCTCGCGAAGTCTAAGAGAGTGAGATACAGACTCCAGGTGGTATTGAATAAATCAACACGCCTCGCAAAGTCTAATAGAGTGAGATACAGACTCTAGGTGGTATTGAATGAATCAATACGCCTCGCAAAGTCTAAGAGAATGAGATACCGACTCCAGGTGGTATTGAATAAATCAACACGCCTCGCAAAGTCTAATAGAGTGAGATACAGACTCCAGGTGGTATTAAATGAATCAATACGCCTCGTAAAGTCTAAGAGAGTGAGATACAGACTCCAGGTGGTATTGAATGAATCAATACGCCTCGCAAATTCTAAGAGAGTGTCCTTAATCCTAACTAGGTTTATTTAATGATTTAAAATGTGACCTAGTGTGGAACTAGGAAGGTATTTATATATAAGGATTTGTATATATATATATATATATATATATATATATATATATATATATATATATATATATATATATATATATATATATATATATGCCATGATTATACCTATTTCCTTAAAGATATGAATGATCAGGTAACTCCGGAGATACTCAGAAACCCTACTGATTGACTATTGAATTTCTGACGACCGGAGTAATTCTTCGTACTAGTGAGAGAGAAAGATAGATAGATAGAGAGAGAGAGAGTGAAAGATAGAGAGAGAGAGAGTGTGTGTGTGTGTGTGTGTGTGTGTGTGTGTGAGATAGAGTCTCCTAACTATTCCTATAATAGTTACTAATGTTCCAGGTATATGAATGATGAATGGAAGGATGCCCTTGCTACCCAAGGAAAATGAACTGGTCAATGGAAACCTTTATATCTATACATGTATACATGATATGTAACTAATGTTTAAACGACCTTCAGATGGATAACCGATACCCACCAAACCACATCCCAATGAGGAAAAGGAAATAGGGCGAACTAGCCTTCCTAAGTCCTTTAAACATTATTTATATAACTATACAAATATAGGCATGCATTTAACGAAATAAAAGCATAGAAGAAAAACTTTGGAAAAACTTTTGGAAAACCTTTACACATAAGAAATTTATGACTTGATGTCAATTTGTAAAACAGTTTTTGAAAACCTTTGGAATCCTTTGAAAAACCTTTCATAAACAGCTTTGAAAATGATTTTTTATAAATCCGTTTAAGTGAAGAAAACCTTTGATAAGAAGTTACGATTAGATGTCTGTTCAGTAAGCAAACATTGAAAAACTTTGGATAACCTTTAATGATCTAAAAAGGGATATTCATACTTTAACAAGATTTGAAAACATGATTTGGAAATCTTAAACTGGATAAAACAGTTTAACATGCAAAATCTATTTTACTATACAGTTATTAATCACATGTGATTTATCTAATAACTGTACAGTTCAACTTGTATTCCCCACTATAAAAGCAGTTAAAATCATTTAAAAGGTTATTTCAGGGGTATGAACTCACATGCTGCGAGTGGATTAGATGGAGGTGTCGATTGAGTGCTCGGTGTCAAGTAAAGACTTGAACACACTTAATGACCTAGTAACATATGAAGACATATGTTTACATATAATTAGTGATTATAACACTAATTAAACACGTATAAGCTTCCTAATGTGCGCAAAAACACTTTGGTTAAGTGCTTGGAGGTTATTGGGTTGCAATAAGGGAGTGTATGGCCTAGTTAGGGAGTTTACTCTTCAAGAGTAAACTCTTAGAAGAGATTTCGGCCCAATGACCATATCCCCATGAGTTTACGGCCGTATACTCATGGGTGGTGTGTTCTTGGTTGCTCAAAGGTCTTATATCACTTGAGGAATTAAGATAGGTTCAATTATAGGGCATAGGAAGTGGCTAAGGCTTCAAATTAACCATTTAAGGGAGTTCATGGCTGTAAACATAGAATTTATGACCGTAAACTCTCACTTGGACCTTCAATTCATGATTTAATGTCTTATATGAAAGAATACAAGGTTCTATGCATTATTCCAAGCCATAGGGGGAAGTTAGGGCATCATTTGACCTCCTTAAGGGAGTTTACGGCCCAGGGACCAATCCTTGGGGGGTTTACGGCCATAATCTCTTATTGTCATGGTTTCTTTAATGTTTAAGGTCCCTACTTCAATGGTGGTTGATTCTAGACATTTACCCAAGCCGTATGAGGTACTTAAGGGGCAATTTAACACCTTAAAGGGTGTTCACGGCCTATAAAGAGGGGTTTACGGTCCAAGAATGTTCTTGGGCTTTAAACTCATGTTTACTCCTCAAATGACAAGATTTTGGTGTTCTAAACTCGTACATGCAAGCCTTTAAGTCATAGCTAAGCACTAGGAGTGATTTGGAAGGGTTTTGGGGCTTCAAAACCCCGCTTATGGGTGTTTACGGTCCAAGAGTGTTCTTGGGCTGTAAACACATGATTTTGAGGCTTTTGGATGATTTAAACATAAATTTGCATGTATATGAAGCTAAACAACAAGCTAGGATAGATTACTTACGATTATGGAGCTCGAAAGAGGTGTTTTTGGATCAAAATCGGCTTTGTAGAGAGAGTAGAGAGAGGGAGAGTGTTATGAGGGCGGAAAAGTTTCAAATGGAGGTGCACTCACCCTTATATAGGGGTTGAGTTTGTGGCCCGGTGGAAATCTACCCGATACCGACGTTAAACGGGGCTTATGGTTGTACCCGATTAAGTGGTTGTAACTCGACGTGGTTGTAATATAAAAACTTTTCAAAGGGATACCGAGGATGTTTCACGTGTTTCTAATTCGTTTGGACACTCATGAAGTCATAATAAAAGTCCCAATTTAATTAACCTAATCGAAAAGGTTAACGGAACAATTTAATAAGGCGAGTTTTATTAGCGGAACAAGTGTTTACTGTGACGGGATAAATTTCAGGTTGTCACAAATGTGAGGTTTGTTCCTCTGATAGATCTTCAGGTTTTGTCATGGACTAATTTCATGAATTAGGGCCATGGAGTTGTATGTGCCTCCGGTTGAGATAAATAATGTGACTCGGGAGTTTCTGGCTCTTGAATAGACGACGTAGTCTATGACAAAGATCACCAAAAAGTTTATAGAGAGGGCGTTGTTCTACCGTGACTATGCCACTACTAAAAGGATATAGATGAATATGTATTTTGATATGTTGATGATTGATATCTACAAGTTTGGGAGTTCGTCCAAGTGCTAGACACTTGGAGAGATGATCGAGGTATTCTAGAAATAGGAGTTGGAGCTCGGGACACAACATTGTAAGAGGAAATAAGCATCGGTTCAAACATCATCGGCAACACACAAGAAGTTCAAGGCATATGATTCACATTGTAAGGTCAGAAGAACTACAATCGTTATGGCAAGTATGAGAATGCGCATGAGAATATTTTTTGTTAGCATGCACCCGGTTGTTTCAAGTGTGGCCAAGAGGGGAATCTTAGCAGGGTTTTCCAGCAGGGAATAAAGGTGTGCTTGAAATACAAATAGCTTAGTCATCTAAAGGTTGATTGTCCTAACTTATCAATAGGGGTAGTGATGGTCCCCGCTTTATGTACTTTGAGTATTACCGATGGCCGCGTAGGAAAGGTAGTGGCCCAAAAGGACAAGGGATAAGCTTATCAACTCACATAAGAGGAGGCAAGAGCAGCACCAGACGTCATCATTGTTACGTATTGATTGTTTATTTATGTCGCTCTTTCTTTTTGTACTTAATATTATGTATGTGACAAGGTATGTTCCTAGTTAACGCTATGCCTAATTTAGTATTGTTTAATTTGGGAGCTAGTTGTTCCTTTGCATCGAAATTCTACCGTTATTGTGTGTTAGAGATCTGCAGAGCGGGGTTTCCTATAGATCTTATCCCAATAGGTGAGAGTAGCATAGTAGTATGTACATATTTTTAAAGCCAATTTAGGGCTATGATTGATTGTGGTCGATAGTAGTTGTGGGTTCAAACTCCAAGTGTGGGAGAACTATCTATTTGTTGAAATAATGTGAGACGAAGCTTCATTTTTTGTTCGGGTGCCATATCCAGGGGTATATTTAGCGTGGGTGTGTGGGGTTTCTAGATCATGTTGTTGATGCTTGAGAGGGGAAGAATAAGACTATATTTGAAAGACTTGTGGTTCGAGAGTTTCCTAACATGTTCCCCAAAGATTTTTTGGGTGACCCTCAAGAGAGGCAAGTTGAGTTCACGATTGATTTATTTCGAGGTGCAGATTTCATATGCAAGGCATACTACAAAGATGAAAGAGTTTTTTCACACAACTTTGGGAGTTATTGGACAAGGATTTTATACGGTTGAGTACTTGACCATGGGGTGCATCGATTTGTTGTGAAAAAGGTAGGATGGGCCTTACAAGACGTACATTAACTATAGGGAGCTTAGTAAGCTCATGGTGAAGAATAGATATCCACTGCTGAGGATTGATGACTTAGTTTATTGATTACAAGGGAAATCAAGGTTCTCCAAGATTGATCTGCATTCAGGATACCACCAGAGGAAGGTGAGAGATAACGATGTGTAGTGGATGGCCTTTTAGACGGTTTATGGACATTATGAGTTCATAGTGATATCGTTTTGGATCACTAATGAGCCGACATTATTCATGGATTTGATTAACCGAGTGTGTATGTCCATGTTGGACCGATCTGTTATTACATTCATTGCTGATATTTTAGTGTATTTGAATACCAAGGAGCAACATGTAGATCATCTCTGTGATGTACTTGAGGTGTAGCGGAAGGAGTGACTTTTACAAAGTTCTCTAAGTGTGATGTTTGGCCGCTGGATGTAATGATCGCAAATTCAGGCTAGACAAATAAGATATAATAAGCAATAAAACAAATTTTTGATAGAATATTATTTAGGATAAGTAATATTAATCGAATTTATGGTATATGTGATAAGGATTTCATACATATAAAGAACGGTGAAATCTAACTTCGTATGAAGAAGATACGCTTCTTTGAACTTTCACAATTAAACCGACACGGCTGTGTTCGTCATAAAAAGTAAATTTTAGATAGGTTGCTTATTAGCCTAATCAATCTAAAAGAAATCCGTAGCAATCGTAAAACTGAGAGCATGCATAGAGAAAACATCCAAATCTGGCTTCGTAGGGAAGTTATGATTTTTCGAAATTTCATCGCAGTAGTGCGAGCACAGAAATTGAAATTAAAATCGGTTGATTGTTAGCCGAAACATATAAATGAGAATTGAAGATTTTGTAAATATGAACCCATCGATATAAAGTCAGTCAAGAAAAAAGTTCATATGAAAGAGTTATGAATTTTTCACGGACTTTAACAGCTTAAACCGGTCTAAATATGAATTTATGTTAGAGCAAGAATTAGATGTTGAGACCATATGAAAGCTGTAGAGCTTATTGAGAGAATTTTGAGGATATAAATAACATTAACAAATGATCTGGTATGTGAAATTTATGGTCGTCCGACGTTCTGGAAGAAATACACTACGTTGATGACATGGTAGCATTGGAGTGCGCCACGTGGCCTAGTTAGCGACCGACTATCGATCAACGACAAGGTAACGTGGCCTAAGAAAAATTTGACATGTGGCACTACAAGATTTGGTCAAGTGGCAGTCTTCTACAAGCCATGATAGGGATGAATGCGATTGCGACACATGGCGAAAGGGGGGGGGGGGGGGGGGGGAGAGCCAGCAGCATCTAGGGTGCAGCGCGGCCTCTAGTTTGCATGACGTGGACCCCTGGTTTTCCTATAAATTGTTGCCAAATTTCACATTTCTCCTCACAAATTCATTGTAATATCTCTCAAAACCTCTCTCACTCTTGAGCTTGATTTTCTTCCAAATCTTGAAATCGTTTAATAGAACCTCTGAAGCTCTAGGAGCCTGACGTGAAAGAGAATTCAAGTCAGAATTCTGTCCACACAATTTCCCAGTTTTCGCTAAAAATCATTTAAGTTAAGCCACACTATTTTATTTCAAGTGTAACTTATATTTATGCTCATAGTCATTATTATGAGTATATAAATAAGATTTATCACTGATTACAAGTCATTATACCGATTGATCTACTTACAGGGATGATGTCAAAGTTGGATTTAGTAAGGTGTAAAAGCGGTATTTCCAAATAGTATACTTTGTATACCAAACGGACCCTACCTTCGATATGATCCTACCTGGTTGTTCCTAAGTTGATAGATCTTGATGTAGACACTTGGATTAGTGAGGAATCTAGACTATCATTAGTCGCCATGAATATAAGACTAAAACTCAATGACATTAGTACTTAGGTCACATTAAGGGAAAAGCCATGGTGTTAGGCGAAGCGCTGCCAAATTAACCAGTCATCCATTCTTACCAAGTGAGTGTATAATTACTTTCATCTTACACATAGATACGAAGTATTTTAGATAATTAAAATGCTATATGTGTGTATTATCTGTTATTGAGACCCTCTGTGCTAGATGAAACTGTATGAGCTGATTTTTATTTAACCTTATATATATTTTTATACTTATAATATATGGGGTAGTAAAGGGTAAAGAGAGATGAAAATAATAATGAGAGGTCGAGACTTTTATAGTACTCCCAGACTAGCAATGTAGTCAACTATTAGGATATTGATGATGATCAGAAAGTATTCTAGAAAAGTCAAGTCAAACATGTGTAGGTACACAAACTATAAATGTTTATAAGTCAAACATGGTCATGCCTATAACCTGTAGATGTTTATAAGTCATACACGGGCATGTTTACAACCTGTAGGTGTTAATTGATCATACATGGGTAGGTTTACAACCTGTGGATGTGAATGAATTGTTTGCAGATAGGTCTACAACCTGTAGGCATTGATGAACCATATTTGGACATGTAAACAACCTATAAGTGTTACTGAATTATACATAGGCAGGTCCCCAACCTATACATGTTAAGGAACTACATATGGATAGGACTACAACATTTAGGTAGGAATAAATTATTCATGTAGGTATCCGGTTCACCCTATGGTCATCTTATTAGCATATATTGCTAAGGAACCCCCAAGGAAATATTGTTCACTTAGAGATCCTTTAGGATAAATCTCTTGAGATTATCGGTCTAGGATTAGGGAGTGAGAATAATAGGAATGAGTAATCAAGTTAATTGTTTTTTTCGAATTATATAATTATAAGTAATAAATTATTAATATTGTGGAATGAAAACCATATGTACTCACTCGGTTTCCCAACCTGACCCACTCAGTTTCTTTGTATCATAGGTAGCGGTGCGAAGGTATTTGATGTTTGGATATGATGAGAAATTAAAGGAAATGGAGCCCATTAGATGTTGTAAAGCCAAAAATAATCATGTTTATGCTTACATTTCTTCTACAGTTATGATAACCCAAGTTTTAATAATCAATGAAAAATATTTCTTCAAAAAATACTCTTACAGGACAAATTCCAGTGTTATAAATAAACTCTGTGTTAAATAAAGAATAAATAAAAAGGTCTTCTCTGACCATGAAAATGGGGATGTCACACTAGAGTTCTAGTTTTTATGGTATCACGTCAATTACGAGGGTATTATGGTTGATCAGGCCAAGGTTGAGGCAGTGATGTAGTGGGAGCTTCCGAAAACTCCCTATAAATTAGGCATTTTTTCAGATTAGTCGGATACCATAGAGGTTTAATCAAGATTTCACCAAGATTGTGGTGCCTTTGACCCGATTGATAAAGAAGAAGAGAATTGTTTTTGTTTGGGTGAAGATATACATTTTGCTTTTTAGACTCTAAGGCAGAGGTTATGTGAGGATCTAGTGTTGACCCTATACGAGGGTGTTGAGTACATGGTGGTATATTGTTTTGTGTCTATTATGGGTTTGGGGGCCGCTTTGATGTAGTGAGGTCAGGTAATTGCTTATGCCTCAAGGCAACTGAAGCCTCATAAGGCTAATTATTTAACACGTGATTTGGAGCTAATAGAAGTGGTTTTTATTTTGAAAATTTGGAGACATTGCTTGTATGGGGTTAATTTTACCATCTTCATTTACCACAATAATTTGGGATATATGATGGATAAGCCAATTATGAATATGAGGCAACCAAAAAAGGTTAGACGTAGTGAAAGATTATGATTGTGAGATATTATACCATCCGGGAAAGGCCAATGTGGTGGATGTTACATTGAGTTGGAAGGAGATTAGCTCACATGTGTGTGTCTTGTGTTTGAAGATAAAGGTAGTTACTCCCTTATTGGAGATGATAGGATAGGCATAAACCGAGGCGGTCAAGGTTGAGAACCAGAAGAGAGAGAGAGAGAGAGAGAGAGAGAGAGAGTCAAAGCTTAGGTTTCATCTTTATTTTATGACAATCAAGGATTATTGACTTGATTTGGCCATGTTTCGGTTTTGTATATAGGTAGGACCCAACATGTATTGATGAATGAGGCTCAAAAGTACAAGTTTTCCATTAACCTGGGGGCGACCAATATGAATGGGCATATGCATAAGGATTGTTGGTAGCCCTAAGTGAAGCATGATATGGCATGTTATGTTTAGAGATTTTTTACTTCCTAAAGGTCAAGATCGAGAATCAGAAGCCTCATGGAAGGTTTCTACCTTTGGAGATCCAATATGCAAGTATGAGTACATCACTATATATTTGATCACCAAGTTGTTGAGGACTCCTTAGAATGTGGATGCTAATTGGGTTAACATGGATAGACTGACAAAGAGTACTCACTTTATTGCCATTCAGGAGAGCTCCTCATCAGATAAGTTGGTTCATATCTATGTTATGTAAGTGATTACCCATCATGGTGTATCTTTTTCCATGATGTCATACAAACACTTTACGCTTACTTACATGTTTTGGAAGAGGTTTCATGACGATATGGGTACCTACATTCATTTCAGTACAACATATCATCCTCATATCGATAAAAAAAGTGACAGGACGATTCAGAAACTCGAGGATATGTTGAGGGCATGTTATCAACTTTGATGGAGCTTGGGATTTGTATTTCCCACTGGTAGAGTTCTCATATAACAACAATGTTCATGCGAGTATTGGGGAGCACTGATGTCGTGATCAAGACTATTGATGTTATATAGAGTGTTCGTGAGAGGCTACATACTACACATAGTTGGTGATGGAACGTAGCTTCCAGGATGATTATCTTTAGTGTAGCTGGTGATGGAAGTTACACTACAAAAGTTATAGAAACTCGATCAGGGAGCACTACCAAGTATGGGACCCTGATATTGCTCTCTAATGTGTGAGTTAGATATTGGGTGTGGATGGTGCTAAAATTTTGATTTATGTAAATATGTCTCTTATCGATATGTCTCAAGGTATCTATACATTGATGAAGGAGCTTGGGTGCTTGTGATGGTTTTTCTACGCATCAAGTGCACTATAAACTAGGTAGCAGAAAAATCAAAACTATGATATACCTAACTGAACATGAAACCTATGGATATATAGTTTCATACTAATTACATCTACCCCTAGAAAACGAAAACACAAAGAAGAATCACATACCTCTTTTGCAGCCAAAGACCTCTGCACTTGAGCTCCCATGTGTGCCACCTTGTTTAGATGATCATGACCCAAACCATAATCCCTCTCTTAGTTCACTACTAATGAACTTGAATGAGTTGAATAAAAAATAACTCGGATGGGATAAAATATAAGTAGAGCTCATCCACAAGGAGGGAGAAAGAAGTAATGTAAATTCAAGCCAATAATGATTAAGGAAGAATGAATCCCTAAGACCCTATTTATAGCCTTAGATATCTTCCAGGGTTTTATCCTCAAGCCCATATGGGATGGATAACCCTATGAACAAAATTCCCTTGTTCCTAATGGACTTTCGTCCACCACCCTTCTTTCTAGGGTTCTGGAATATTCTTGATTAATCAACTATTGATTAATTGATATTCAACCCTACTATTCATTAAACTGTTAGTTAATTCCCAAATTATTTTTTAATTAGTTTCTAATTAATTATTAAACCATAATAATTAATAAAACTAATTGCTCCTTTATTTATTCTATATAATTTGAGTCTTGAGGGCGACCCAAGAGGACCCTGCTATTACTAGAAATATCATCAACAGTTAATGAACTTGGACACACTTCCCAACAGTCTCCCACTTGGAAAAGTCATCAAGTATATATATGGTACAATACTTCTCTAATAATCAACAAAGAGAATGCCATCTAATGCATCTTCAAGACTCTAATATTATTAGTTTGAGCCTTGAGATAAGTGATCAACTATTCCATCGTTCTCATGATATCTCTATGAATTCGAGACATGGATAATGGTCAATCTCAGAAGTCAATATTATATTGACTGATATATGTTTATGATGACTACATCTAACTACTAAATTGAACACATCAATTTCAGTGAAGACGCGGCCAGGTATTCATGATGTCAACACCAAATCATCGAGGGGACCATAGATATCGCTTCTCATGTTAATGCATAAAGGATGAATTAATTTTAGCTACGTAGTTTCTGTCTATTTCATCATATCATACATGGATATACCTATTATTGCTAGTAATTATGGATAGTGTTGGAGTACACCAATACATAACAGAATCATAGAGTAAAACCCGACAAGTATCTTAGTTTGAAGAATAGAAGATATTATAATCTTAAATTACTTGTAACTATACCCATGATGTAATCTCTATGTGTGGGTTATTCCAATACTTAAATCTCCATTAAGTACTCATGAGTGATGGCGCAATCCCAATTTTATGCACAATCACTACATTCAATCCACCGATACTTATGATAGTCTTGAATAACTATTTACTGACAAGAGTATGACTGATTGTGGAGATTTCATCAAATTAATACTCTAGAAGTGGGTTCTAAACATGCAAAAGTGAAACATAGTAATAAATTAACAAAAATGATAGCATCATTAGCACTTTAGTAAGTCTCCACAAAATAAACATTAATTTGGTTATAATTCACACTGCTACATGTTTCAAAGATTATCAAACTAAAGAACTAAACAATTACACCATATCATCAACAAATATAATGCATATAGATCTAGCATGACTATCTTGCTTGATCCTTCATAATGGCTTCGTGAACGGATCAGTTGGATTTTCCTTTAACGACACTTTGTTCACCATAAATGTCTCCATCCTCGACTCGATGTTCTACATAGTGGAATTTCCTTAGTATATGTTTTGAGTTACCATGGTCCTTGGGATCCTTAGTCAGTGTGACTGCACCCTCGTTATCACAGAAGATTTCTAAGGGATCCTTGATTCTCAGAATGACACCAAGGTCATCAACAAATTCTTCAACCGTGTACCTTCTTTTGCAGCCTCAGTAGCCGCCATATACTATGACTCGCAAGTAGATTCTACCACTGTTTTCCACTTGAAACTCTTCCATGTGACTACTCCTCCATTGAGCACGAATACCAATTCTGACTGTGAACATGAGTTATCTCTATCAGTCTGGAAACTTGCATCTGTATAACCTGTAACTCTCAACTCATTTTTGCCTCCATATACCAAAAACATGTCCTTTGTCCTTATTAGGTATTTGAAAATGTTCTTTACTCTTGTCCAATGATTGTCGCCTGGGTTGTCCTGAAAGAGACTAACCATGCTTAGAGCATATGAGATGTAAGGTCAAGTACATGTCATGTCATACATGATTGATCTTATAGCAGAAGCATATGGGACTCGACTCATCCTATCATGTTCATTACTAGAACTATGATATTGAGTTTACTCAATTTGGTTCCATGTTGCATAGGTAGAAAACCTTTATTGGAGTCTTTCATCTTGAACATCTTCAAGATCTTATCCAAATATGAACTTTGGTTCAATCCTATTATACGTTACGATCTATTTCTATAGATCCTTATACCAAGTATGTATGCAACCTCTCCTAGATACTTCATAGCGAAACAAGTCCCAAGCCACGTATTAACACCTTGCAACATTGGGATATCATTTTATGTAAGGAGTATCTCATCCACATACAACACCATGAACACTACAATACTCCCATTGGCTTTGATTTATATGAAGGACTCTTTTTCACTTCTCGAAAATTCAAGCCTTTTTGACCTTTTCAAGAAAGCAAAGGTTCCAGCTGCGAGACAACTATTTTAGTCTATATATTGACCTTCAAGCTTACACAACCTATTTGGATATTTTGGATCTATGAAACCCCCAAGTTGTGCCATATACATACCCTTCGGGAGTTTCCCGTTTAGGAAAACAATTTTCACATCCATTTTCCATAATTTATAATCATGAAAGGTTGTTATGGCAAGTAATATCCTAATAGACATGGTATTGGCTACTAGTGAGAATGTTTCCTCATAATCAATCCCTTAAGTTTGAGTATAACCCTTTGCAACCAACCTAGCCTTGAATGTCTGCACATTCCCATCCATGCTGGTCTTCTTCTTGAAGATCTATTTGCACCCAACAATTTTGATACCAGGTTGGTTGTCATACATGGACTGAATCTCTCTCTCTCTCTCTCTCTCTCTCTCTCTCTCTCGCAATGCTTTCCTTCTATTTGGAAGCCTCAGGGCCTGCCATTGCTTCCTTATAGTTGGATGGTGTGACAACCATCAAATTCTGGTCAATTCAAAGTCAAATAAAGTCAACAAGTAAAACCAGTCAACCCAACTAACCCTTGTGTACTAGGGCTTACATTATGTATTTACTAAACAACTCGTTATTCTAATGAGAGATCATAAATCGAAAATTACGTACATCTAGATCTCCTTAACCTAAAACTATGGTAAGTGTCGAGCCAAATCGATAAAACAATGTTGCATACTCATCGGGAGTGTGTAAGATCCTTAAACAAAGCTTAACAGGGTTTAAGAACCTTGCATTTCGAAGCCGGACACTCAAAAAGGTCACAAACAAAACCGCTCTCAATCGTTTTCATTCTATCTCTTCTTATCAAAAATCTCTCTCAAATCTCTCCAAGAATGTGAATTGTCTACCAAATCTCTCCAAGATTGTAAATTCTCTCCCAAATCTTTCTTTATATGAGAAATCTCTCCAAGAATGTGAATTCTCTCCCAAATCTCTCCAAGATTGTAAAATCTCTCTTTGTATGAGAAATCTCTCCAAGAATGTGAAATCTCTCCCAAATCTCTCTAAGATTGTAAAATCTCTCCCAAATCTCTCTTTGTATGAGAAATCTCTCCAAGAATGTGAAATATCTCCCAAATCTCTCCAAGAATGTGAAATCTCTCCCAAATCTCTCTCCATATGAGAAATCTCTCCCAAAATCTCTCTCAAAACCCCTTTCGATTTATTTTTATCATTTGAGGGCATCCCGATACTTAGTTTGATGAGAAACCACTCAAAGAGGGGAGATATTTTGGAAAATAGTTCCATTGGGCCGAAGCCTCTCTATAGGGGCCAAGGCCTCTTGGATCCGAGGTCACTTAAGCCGAGTCCGCTGTCACCTAGCCGCAGCCGCAGCCACCGACCGCAGCCGCATGGAGCAACCACATCCGAGGTTCGCTTCTGATTCCCCTGGCTTCGGACCGCAGCGCCTTGCTTCTTTGACCTCCGCATCCGCACCTCCTTCTCCTCGGACCGCACCCAGGCGATGTAAGCGCTCCGGTCTTGGCTGCTGATGACCGAGACTCCGGTCCTAGGCTCCAGATTTCACCCTTTTTCACCCGGTTTTTGATTAATTCTCCATTTTAAACTCGTTTTTAATTATTTTAACGTGGGATTTTCTCCAGAAATCATATTTTATCATATAAGACCCTAAATAATCATAATTTGGGCATATTTTCATAAAAATATTTATTTGAGAATAAAATCTTTTAAGTGGGATCTTGGGGTGGAGTGTGAATCTTGCCATAATATTTGACACAACCACCACCCCCATACCCATCCCTTTGACCAATTCTTGTACTCCTCCCCACTCCTAGTCACCTCAAGGCCTTACTCCACCCATTTTCCCAACAACTCACGTCCAAAAGAGCTGGAGAACCTTCCTTCACTCTTCACTTCACACATTTTTCCCCATTTTCTCCAAGTATCAAACATCACTTTTCTCTCAAATTCCCTCACTCAAATTTCGAGATTTAAGGGCTGATCTTCAAACTTTCTCTCATTATTGGTAAGTTTCATCACCCTTATTATGACTATTACACTTCATTTTACACAAATCATTGATTGTTTGCACAAATCCATCATAAATTGTGCTAGATCCTTGAATCTTCAAAGCGATCCTTCAAGTGTTCTTGAGTTGAACACTTCTCTGCTTCAACATCAATCCCCTGAAATCACTCAAGGTGAGTTCATACCCCTACATTTTCATGTTTTCTCAAGTTTTTAGGGGGAATATAAGTTAAAACACCAAGAACATAACTAAAATTTTCTAACAGCTTTCATCAGAAAAGTTGGACACCATTCACGGACTGTTTTGGACAAATTAAGCATTTTAGTTTTCAAAACTGTTTTAGTTGAAAGTAGTTCCAGTTCTTAGCTTTAAAATGACTACTTGCACATCTTCATACGATTTTTCTATAATTTATGGTGATTTTTACAAAACTGCCTATCATTTCAAACATCAATCCGGACCAATCTGTGATTATGGACTTTTTCACACAAGTTAGAGGTCATTAAAATTTATAATAAAAATTATGAACAAACTAGACTCATTTTCCAAACTCTCAAAATTTACGGATTCTGATTTGCACCTTTAATTATTTTTCTATAAATTTTCTAAAAAACAGAATAGAAATGGCAATACTAGAAAAATGTTTTCAATTTCATTTACACCTTGTAACTTGTTGAGCAAGGTGTGTACCTTCATGTAATGATATGTTATTATCATATATGTCATCTTGTCTTATTATATAGACATACATCAGAAAACAAATGGATTCTTACCTCCATAACTATGGTAAATATATAAATGGTATTACAAGGCTATATCCATTAAAGTACAAACATTAGTAAACTATGACAAGTATAGTTTATGCTCACTACCCAAACAAATATTTAATAAACTATAATAGGTATAGTTGAGGATTCATATACATAGCAAACACATTATTAAAGGTATTACACATACAAAAGGGTTATTACCACTATGAATAATTATGATAAACTATAATATGTATAGTTAAGTCCATTATACCCCCACAAACGAACACGCTAGTTATAATCGGTATAGTTATGGCATATATATATATATATATATATATATATATATATATATATATATATATATATATATATATATATATATTAGAAACAAAGTGATAAACTATAATAGGTATAGTTTATGTTTCATCTACACTACGAACTTAATTACAAGAAAAGGATTCACCATCACCACCACTTTTGATAAGCTATAAGATGAATAGTTCATGTTTACTACCACTATCGCTATTTGATGAACTATGATATGTATAGGTTATACTCACCATCACCACCACTTTTGGTAAACTATAATATGCATAGTTCATGTTCACTAATCACTATCACTACCCGATGAACTATGATATGTATAGTTTATGTTCAGAACCACTATTATTATCTCGTACACTACACTAGGGTTTGGTTCCGGTTTTTGGATTTAAGTCCACATTCAATTTCACATTGTTAGTTTTCAACTATAATTTCTAAGTGTATATGCTAGAGTTATATAGAACCTAGTCGTGATTGGCTTAGAATTGGTGGTTCCACCTTATTTCCTGTTCCTCGTTTGGTTGTGGGCCTAGGGCAGACCCATTACATTCGACGTTTTATCTAACTTTAATTTTATACAACTTATGTACACATGGAAATTTATAGAAGGAATCTATAGGGAATTCCAGGATGCACTATTTCATAACATAGAAACTTACATTTCACATTTTGAGGAAAATATTGGATTTTCTGGATACATACTCTATCGCTTTTACTAGGAAAACACTTTATTTCTCAATTTAAAACTCTTATGAACTCACCAACCTTTGTGTTGACACTTTTTCAAAACAACATGTATTCTTAGGAAATTACTAAACAGGTAAATCTTCGAGGACGGGACGCTAAAGCGATAAACTCAAACTTATTTTGTCATCATGATGTAATTGATTTTGAAACATGTAAACTTACTCTATGATGTAACTCTTTCAATTATATTAATGATGGTTGTGTTTGCTTTCTTCACTATTACATTTGTTGTTATGATACTATACATGAAGTCATCCACCCTCGAACGTTTCCGCCGATCTGGTTTAGGGGTGTGACAGATTGGTATTAGAGCATTATTGATAGTGAACTAAGTATATTGAACCATAGAAGATATACAAACTATAAATACATTGGGACTGAAAGTCTCTGATTTAACATTTTCCAAATATCTACACTTTTAGAAACAAATAATTTCTCGATAAAAGTATGAGCACGTCCACACACACTAGGGTCAGTATCATGGTGGGATGGGACAAAAGTGGTGATTGTTGAACAATATGAGTAGGCTTGAGGATGTATAGTCTGGTCTGGGAATGACATAGCCTGATCAACTATGTCTCACCCAGAAGTGATTAGCATATGCCCAGGAATGGTCGTAGGTGTTACAACAAGTCTAAAAACTTACCAACACTACCACAATGAAATACCATAGGGGTATTTGGGGTTATTATAATTACTTATCTAAGAACTAAATAGATTTTTATCAATAGGTCAATAATTGCCTAGTGGATACATTAAAATTATATGTATCCAGGATGTCATAGACTTAGAATCTGTGGATCTTTGCTTTACTTCATGTTCTCGTTGGATTGGGGATTTAGAGTTAGGATCGCTTATTCGAAGGTCTTTCCTGTCCCAAATACATATGACTAGTATGCACTAAACAAGGTATTGAAGTACCTGATAAATATCATCTTATAATTATCTAATTAGTACGTCTACTTAGTTATTCCTTATATTTCCATTTCTCGCAAAGATATCATGGCTGGATTCCATCCCCACGACGACCCGTACTACCCCAACCAGGACAAAGCTGGATGGTCCGGAGAGGAGCTAGAGAATGATTACCCAATCCTTGTGGATGGTCACCAAGCTGAAGGCTTTGCTGACGGTTCCGAATCCGAACCTGAAATGGAGAACCTACCCCCGATGACCCTTGTTCCGAATCCTAACCCTCGTCCGGATTTTCAAGGCCCGACGCCTCCTTGGGTAGAGTGCTTGGAAACCTGGAGCGAAGAGCAAGACCAACCTAGGCTGTTTAATGGAGACATTTGAATCCTTCAGAATCCGGAGACTACACTATTCAAGGGAACCGTAGCATTGTCCAAAATTTTCCTTACTTTAATGAGATGTAGACCTATTTTCCTCAAACCCTATACACTAAATTATATTAAATAAGTTGGCTCGCATTAAAATTCATTGGGAACTTTCCACGTATTTTATAACTCTGTATTACAAACAATTTACATATGGTAACTCCAAGAAATTTTTAATGTATACCTCCAGGTCGGGTGTAATTAAGGGATAATCGACTTAGAAATGGTGAGTCCGCCTTAGGTCCTGTTCCTCGTTTGGTTGTGGGCCTCGGGCAGACTCATTAAGTTCGAAGGCCTATTGGACTTTAATTATACACGACTGGTATATATACCAAGTGATTTTAGGAGGGGATCAGGCACGAAAAAAATCACAAGTTGCATTTGAGTCACTACCACTAAATTCATTCATAGGGGCTTTGTTATGAATTACATACAAAATACTTTTAAGTCAGAACATAATACAGACAAGTACAAACATTGGTAAACTATGACAAGTATAGTTTATGCTCACTACCCAAACAAATATTTAATAAACTATAATAGGTATAGTTGAGGATTCATATACATAGCAAACACATTATTAAAGGTATTACACATACAAAAGGGTTATTACCACTATGAATAATTATGATAAACTATAATAAGTATAGTTAAGTCCATTATACCCCCATAAACGAACACGCTAGTTATAATCGGTATAGTTATGGCATATATATATATATATATATATATATATATATATATATATATATATATATATATATATATATATATATATATATATTACAAACAAAGTGATAAACTATAAAAGGTATAGTTTATGTTTCATCTACACTACGAACTTAATTACAAGAAAAGGATTCACCATCACCACCACTTTTGATAAGCTATAATATGCATAGTTCATGTTCACTACCACTATCGCTATTTGATGAACTATGATATGTATAGGTTATACTCACCATCACCACCACTTTTGGTAAACTATAATATGCATAGTTCATGTTCACTAGTCACTATCACTACCCGATGAACTATGATATGTATAGTTTATGTTCACAACCACTATTATTATTTCGTACACTACACTAGGGTTTGGTTCCGGTTTTTGGATTTAAGTCCACATTCAATTTCACATTGTTAGCTCTCAGCTATAATTTTTAAGTGTATATGCTAGAGTTATATAGAACCTAGTCGTGATTGGCTTAAAATTGGTGGTTCCGCCTTATTTCCTGTTCCGCGTTTGGTTGTGGGCCTAGGGCACACCCATTACATTCGACATTTTATCTAACTTTAATTTTAAATAACTTATGTACACAAGGAAATTTATAGAAGGAATCTATAGGGAATTCCAGGATGCACTATTTCATAACATAAAAACTTACATTTCACATTTTGAGGAAAATATCGGATTTTCTGGATACATACTCTATCGCTTTTACAAGGAAAACACTTTATTTCTCAATTTAAAACTCTTATGAACTCACCAACCTTTGTGTTGACACTTTTTCAAAACAACTTGTATTCTTAGGAAATTACTAAACAGGTAAATCAACTGCTTTCGAGGACGGGACGCTAAAGTGATAAACGCAAACTTATTTTGTCATCATGATGTAATTGATTTTGAAACATGTAAACTTACTCTATGATGTAACTCTTTCAATTATATTGATGATGGTTGTGTTTTCTTTCTTCATTATTACATTTGTTGTTATGATGCTATACATGAAGTCATCCACCCTCGAACGTTTCCGCCGATCTGGTTTGGGGGTGTGACAGATGGATAATCCATATTAACCAGTGTATGATCAATGATCGATATGTATCCTTTTGTGGTCATATGGAAACCATAGAACTCAGGAAAAAGATGAACTTTATTAGATCTGCTATGGGGAGGTGGAGATATATCATATTTTTCAATAGGCTACTATGCCTCGGGTTGAGGTTCCTCAACAGGTTGATGCGCCTCTGGTTGTGTGCTAGTATCCACTAAAGGGACTTCTTCACTTGACTCTTGAAGATCTTCTAGGTGAATATGCCCCCACTGTTCTCTTTGTAAATGAGACCCCTCTCGAGAAATAATCCCCTTCGAGCAACAAGCACCTTGTCCTTAAAAGGCTTGTAGAACAAGTATACAAAATACTTTTATGGATAACCAATGAAGTGACACTTCTCTGATCCGGGCTCGAGCTTATCATTCGCCTCGCAACAAACAAAAACCTCACAACACTAAACTTTTATATGTGCTTGGGAAGGACGTGTCCCACTCCATATCTCATAGGTTGTTTTAGTAACCTTCTTATAGGTACGAGTTATAGGATGTTGGTGGTTGTATCTAAGAAATAACCCCAAAAAGATATCAGAAGTATAGACTGACTCATCATCGATCAAACCATATCTAAAAGCGTTCGATTTCTTCTCTCAACCACACCATTCAACTGTGGTAATCTTGGAGGAGACAATTGTGAAACTATTACACAATTCTCAAGATGACCGTAGAATTCAAGACTTAAATATTCTCCACCCTAATCATTTCAGAACATCTTGATCTTTCTTCCCAATTGGCTCTCTACTTTGTTTTGAAACTCTTTGAAAACTTCGAAGGTTTCTGACTTCTGATTGATAAGATAGATATATCCAAATCAACTAAAATCATTAGTGAAAGTCATGAAGTATCTTTCACCATGTCTTGTGGCAGATTTGAATGGTTGACATATATCTATGTGGATGGGATCTAACAAATCCTTTCCTCTTTCATAGTGACCTGTGAATGGCGCCTTTGTCATCTTTCCAAGTAAGCAAGATTTGCATACATCATCTGACTTAAGGTCAAATGATTCCAAGATCCCATCGGATTAGAGTTTAACGACATGCTTCTTGTTTATATGGCTAAGTTGACAATACCAAGAACATGATTTATCTAATTCACTCTTAGAAGAACCAACATTAAGTAATATTTTATCAACATCACCCATGCAAACAACACTCTCATACACAACTTTAAAAGGACTCGCTTTCAATATAAAACAACCATTCTTATAATCTAAATTGTCACCATTACCATTATAAAAAGAAAAATGAAAACCATCCTTATAAAGTACATGAGCATAATTAATGTTTCATGTCATATCATGCGAAAGGAAAAAGTATAATAAACTATGATAAACACCACCACCACCAAGCATGAGCTCATAGTTCCCAATTCTTGTAGCATCTGACTTGTCCCTATTTCCCATAATCAGGTTGACCTCCTCATGCCTCAACTTCCTACTTTGTCTTAGTCCCTACATATTAGAAAAATGTAAGTGCCACATCCTATATCAAGAACCCCAGAGTTAGAAGTAGATGTGCTATGGAGTTCTATCTTAAACATACCTAAGGTGCTAGTCACCTTGAATTTTTCCTTCTTGAGGTACTCCAAGTATTTAGAGTTGCTATGCTTCTAGTGTCCCTTGGACTGGAAGTAAAAACAAACGACCTCATTTGAATCAGAATATGGAGCTATCTCAGCTTGGACATTTCTCTTAGGGCCTTGGTTAGACTATCCGACCTTAGCCTCTCCCTTTCGTCTGGGATGAGTAAACCTTTTCCTTTTAGTATAACCACGACTGATGGCCAAGACTGGAGCTCTAGGGTTGGAGTTGTTAGATTTCTTTATGCTCAAATTTCTTGAGCATCCCATGCAACTGTTGGGTTTTGAGCATTCTAACACTTCCTAAGTGTACATGCAACCCTAAATACCTTGGATTTATGTTTTCTCTATTATACATGCAAATAAGATATTCCAAGGTATTATCCTAATCTAGCATACAAAACAATAACTATAGCAAGATAGAATACATACCTCTTGATGTAGTAAGTCTTCATGAAGCTTGAGTGCTTAGTGCCCGAAGTGTGACACCTCAAATGGAATCACAATCATCAAAACACTTGGAATGATTTGAGAGAATTCTACACTCTTCAAAAAATCGGCTAGCCCTTTCTTCACTATCTCTAGTGTCCGATTTTTCCTCAATAATAAGATGCTTATATAGTTACACAATTAGGGTAAACTCTTAATTGTCATGGCTTTCCATTTCCTTGGATCCATGGGTACAAATACACCATGGAGCATCCATGGACCATCCTATGGGTTTTAGCCCAACTTGATTATCCATGGAGCATTAGCCCACTATACAAGTATGGATGATTTACACAATCAACCCATATATTTAATTAGTCTTCTTTTGATCCCTTAATTAATCCTAGATTAATTCTTGATCAATACTAATTAAATAATCTTATTATTCTTATTATTAATATACTAGAACTTATAATATATTAATAACCATAAGTGTCTTATTTCTCTCATTCAAGTGCATGATGGTATGCAACCCAAATGGACCATGCCGGGTCGGGTCAAGTCTTACCAAATATAGTTATGGACTTAGACATTAATCCAACAGTCTCCCACTTGGATAAGTCTAAAACTATTATTGCGTATGACTTCAGGAACCAACCGGCAATCGTAGCTCTCAAAAGCTTCTGTCGAACTCTGACCTTGTAGATGAACTCTGACCTTTGTCAGTGACTTGTCCATTAGATAAGGGATCATATATTCCTCCATTCTAGATATCATATGGACTGAGACATGGATTATAATCATTCTCTCTGTCCATTTGTTGTTTCCCGATTTCCAATTTATGACGACTGACTAATTGAACAAATCAAATCAATCCTGGCCCGGCCGAGCACTTCCATTTGTCATCATCAAATCATCGAGGGGCCCACAGATATCGCTTTTATCCCGAAGGTAAAAGGAACGGATAAACTTCGACTCATATGGCTTGTTCTACTACTTGTTGAATCATACACAAAGGCACGTTTTATAGCACCGAGTTACCAAATGCGTTTTGGTGCTATCAATGTACTATCAACTCATAGTAACAACTCATATCTCTAGGTTTGAAGAATATAAGATATTATCGTCTCATGATCACTCGTGATAAAATCCATGAAGTGATTCCAATGAGCGCGGGTTGAATCCAATACTCAGAACTTATGAGCACTCATGATTGTTGTAGCCTTGTCCAACACCTTAGACCTCTACAACCCATCATGACAGTCTTAATTCATATCTACTTCCAAAATATGACCGACTGTGGATGGTTTGAATAACTTAGTCATTCTGGAAGAATAACCCAGTTTATTCGGGAAGTCAAAACATGCAAAGTGAAACACAATAATAATTGAATCTAATATGGTATCAACCCTTTGAACATAAATAAAACACCTTTTATTTATCACCATATGATTACACATTATTCATTGTATAATGTTTCAGCTATCAACTTTATTCTTGAATTTAAAACAATAGTTGTCCCATGCTCCAAGCATGTACACTATGTTTTCTTAAACACTAGTCATGCCACACACCAAGTATGCATACTATGTTTGTCTATGATCTTTACTTTGTGAACTAGATCAATTGAACATAACTTCAATGATTCTCTTTTCACACTCCCAAATCCTTACTGCAAATGCAAGAATTCCAAATTCATGCCATTTACTGAAATCTGTTAGATTCTAAACTTATATGCATTGATCCTCTTGTAATGATTATGCACAAAGTCAGAAAGACTTGACAACAATCACTACAGAGTATTCCAAAAGAGATCAGCTCCTTGGAAACTTTCTTCTTGCATTAAGTTTCTTAATCTTAAACAGATTGAAAATTCTAACTTTGAAACATTTCCAGATTCCATTTTGACTATCACTTCTGAACAAGAGTTGCCTCCTTACAGATTATGTCAATATGGTCCTTCCAGAATTATCACTATACTTCCAACTGTCCTTGAGCAACCAATCTTTGGTAAACCTTAGATTGTCCTCGACAATTGTTTAATCCTTTTAGTCATATCCAGTTCTAAACCTTTTCCCTTCTTAATGCCCCAGGCATTTGGAAAATTTTAGAACGGATGATTATAGCACATGTAATCGATCCTATATCCGAAGCATATGGGACACGATTCATGATGTCTCACATAAAGACTAAACCAGTCTTTTGCTATAATATGTCCATTTCAATTTGCCAAGTTCTCATAATTCAGATTATGAAAAGGGATGCCGTAATCATAATCGAATTTTAGAACGCAAATAATGGACCCATATACAGAATTTCCTTATGTTGAGCCATTCCAACATGAAATTCATATATATATCCTTGACTAAATGATTAAAACCTCACGATCTAAGCTTATAGATTTGAGATGAAGCATAATTTCCTCTCCCTTAATTATAGCAAAACAACTCTTTCCCAATTGAAACTTTTGTTTTCTATAATTAACATTGCTAACTTGCAATACTTATCATAATTATCATGCTTCCACTAACATGATGATTATTAGCATAACACTTATGCTCCCACTAGCTTTGACATGTACTCAGAAATCAACTGACTTTCTTACCAAAGTTCAGATTTCTGATACTAGATTGTTTTGATAAGTCTTTATCAAAATCATACACCTTCCCTTAGATAGCACACTTGTGAGTCTAAACAATTATGAAGAGGTATGCCGTAATCATAATGGTTAGACCTTTTTTGCCACTTCTCACAAGTCCATATTAGTGTGCCGGTTAACCACACGCGCTCCACTAACGACTTTGAGAATGCAAATATCACAATTGCTATCTAGCTAAAATCTACTTAGTGAAAGTGTTTCCTCACCATCATTTTCATGAATCAGAGAGAAACCTTATGACACTTAGATTTAATGGTGTATGAGTTCCTACCCATATGAACTGTCAAAATCATAATCATAAGACAAAGATAATGACAAATCCAAAACCATATGGATTGAACTCAATCTTAACTTCTTGCCACCTGGCAGCTCAAGGGCCTACCATTGCTTCCAAGTTGTTCAACCAATTGAGAACTCTAAGAACTCATATGCAAAGCCAACTTTAACTGGAATGGGCACAGATATGTCAACACGATAGGTTATAAACCTCAAGTCGTGTGCTAGTGAAGAACTTCAGGTTTTACTCTTGATTAGTTCTTGAGACTTTCAAGACCTTTAAGACTCCCACTGTCCTCTTGACCTATAAGACTCCCTTGTCAAATATCCAAGAGATAGTGTGGATTCTAATCAAGACACACACTTCACACAATTGGCCTAAGTTGGTCTTTGTTTTATCCAAAACATCACAGCTTACCAATTTCAAATGTACAAGAGTAGAAAAACTTTTACTCTTACATTTGACAAGTGTTTTAAACCTTCTTTTGAGACATGTCACTCAAGTTACAATCTTGGAGTATGACTCTAAGACTTGTATTGGAACGAAGTATGACTCATCTTCTTGATTTAACCACTTCAACAATTCAAGTTCCTCTTCTTAGTCATAAGAATGCACTAAGATTTCCTTAGAGAACTAATTGTGATATGGTTTCTTAATCATTAAGATGATCACAAAACTGATACTAAAGTACTCTCCCATCTTTTCAGATTTGAGAAACTTTTATCCTTCTGCCTAATTTGATTCTTCTTATCGATCTTTTGTGGTGGACTTAATCAGTGCACAAGAATGTGTACTCGATCCCTTAGTCCTTTACTTGACTCACACATCCATGTGAACAAGTAATTAGTCTTAATTTTTCCAAAACTTGAAAGTTCTCATTCATCATGCTATACAACTTGCATGATTCCAAGTTCCGGTCCACTTGAAACTTGGGTGATGAGAATCTTTCCTTATTTGGTAAATTTAGACATTACCACAAATGAAAGAATCAATTTCATGTTTCCACTCTTGCTGTTAATGGAATCTTATAAACAACAATTTTCTTTCCAAATGCCATTGTAAGGATATTTTAAAATAAATAAAATCAAAAATTTTCTTTTTATTTTAAAACTTTGCGGAAAAACTTATCCTTACAATCCATATGAAAACTTGTTGTTATCTATTCCTAAGCAATATCTCATAACTCCTGAGAAGTAGCTCACGAATCCGATTTTTCAAGCTACGCGATAGAAATCCATCTACGCGATCAGATTCAACATATTCTTTCTTTAAGTTTCTTCACTTTTCTTTGATTCTTAAACATCACCATGTGACCCAGTCACATCATGTATCAAGAATCTCAGAATAGAAACTTAACAGAGTTAGATAGTGGACTTTACCTGAAGTAGAGTCAAACTTATTGACTTTAACATCCTTAGGTAAATTTGGCAGCTTCGCAACCAATGCCCCTTCCTTTGGCAATATAAACATATGGACCCTTTGATAATGGTACACGGGACTATCACAGACTTAGCTTTTCTCTTTACCATTTGGTCAACCGAGTTGACTATGGCCGATCCCTATCCACTGGGAAGAGAATGCTTTACTGGATAACCAATGTCATCATTATCAATGTCCATAAAGTTTTAGGAAGTTGATCTTAGCAAATAGATAAGATCATTAAGGGTCTTGTCATAGTCTGTTTCATAGGTGTCCCAAAGGAACTCACTATGTGACTTAGAAAGTGATTGAACCACCAACTTTCTCAAGACTTTGACACCCAACTCTCCCGGCTTGTCAATATGTGACTACATCTCCAAGATGTGATCACACCTAGACCTTGCCTTGCCAATAGGGCTTGAGTGACCTTAAACTTTTCAAGAACTTGTGGGTTAGGGAGAATAATTGGAGGAGGAGAAAGAAGTATGATATCCATGGGACATCATCTTCATTAGGAAACCTTGTTTCAAGAGATTTGGGAAGATCATAGGTGTCTAAACCAGACATCTTTTGGGAGATATTCAAGATAGTTGATTTAAAGTCCTTAATATAACACCCAATATGAAATATTAAGGCTAGAACCCAACAAACTATTTTATAACTTAGAAGAGGTATGCCGTAATCCAAGCTATAGAATATTTGAAGGTAGGTGAATGACGATTCACCAATTTCCACCAAGATAAACGAAATGTATAATTAGGTTTTAATTGGTTTTGAAACTCCTAGATCTTTGAGATTCATTGAACTTTTCAAAGGCATGTTTCAATCTCGAGTGTGCCCTTCATGTTTTGTGACTGGGATGCCGAGGATCACAAAACAAGGTGTGAAGTAACCATGCAAATCACTTGGTACCCTTAATAAATTACCCCTCAATCGATGTGCCGGTTAACCACACACGCTCCATCGATACTATGATAAATATTAAGTCACCCTTTACCTACCTTGTTAAGTCCAAGTTAGTGTGCCGGTTAACCACACACGCTCCACTAACGACTTAGACAAAGTGTAAAGTGTAATTTCATGGGTTAGCACCTTATTCACATTTTTCCTAAGTAACTAAGATTGGGTATTATTAAGAGTTTAGTTACTTAGTATTATCATTAATACTTTTAATGAATGAGAATTATAGTCTTGTCAAACCCGTTCGGCTAACGACCCTCCACCAGTCAAGCAAGCGGTGGGTGAGAGTGGACACCCATTAAGTTGCCATTTTATAGGCAACAACCTTATACCCACCTTATAGACCGGCTTCGTGAATGAGGCGTACTAGCGGTAAGACTGACTTTACTCTTATACATATATATATATTATTAACTTATAATATTATAAAGTATAAGGGTTGAATTTTAACTTTTAAAATTGTAAGGGCTAACTTGGAATTAAAGTATTCATAAGAGAAAACTTTACAAATTCCAAAACTTGAGGGCAAGTTTTGAAACTATTCAAAACTAATTAATTCCATAACTTATGTGTTTAAAGTAGTTTTAATCCAAAAACTCTTCAAGTTCCATAACTTGAGGACAAGTTATGGAAGACTTTAAACTAATAAAAGAATTAACTTTTTCTTTATTTTATAACTTATGGAATTAATTAAGGTTACACTTTTTTTTTAATTTATTATTTAACGAAGAGACTCTTGGTCCTCCATAACTTGAGGACAAATTATGGAGTCATAACACCTTTTAATTAGAACTAGACTCTTCATTTTTGTAACCTTTGCCAACTTTTATGAGTTTTAAGATTCATAAATGTGACTTATAAGTTACATAAACACATTTTATGAACTTCTTTTAGATTAATTTGGATTAAAACCAACTATCACATAATTTTATTCATTAATCTAAATTCACTCATAAAACAAGGTAACACAAAAAACTTTTGGTGATCCATAACTTATTCTTAAGTTATGGAATCCTTTAAAACATTAACACCAAATTTTGTAACTCCAAAAAAAACTTTGAATCAATTTTTTTTAAAACCTTTTCATATCCATAACTTATGGAGGTTTCAAAAAATAAAACTCTTTAGATCAAACTTTTAAAACTAATAAAATAATCATATTATTTTATCTTTTATTAAATTTGACCTAATTCAACTCATAAAGCAAATTATTCAAATTTTACAAATAATTAGTTTTTCACAAGAACAAGTAATTATCGTAAAATTTGACAAACTTCATGTTTTTTTTCCTTTTTTTTTTCAACTTTGAAAATAAAATATTTGCATCAATATAACAGAAAACAACCCGTGGCTCTGATACCACTGTTGGGTTTTGAGCATTCTAACACTTCCTAAGTGTACATGCAACCCTAAATAACTTGGATCTATGTTTTCTCTATTATACATGCAAATAAGATATTCCAAGGTATTATCCTAATCTAGCATACAAAACAATAACTATAGCAAGATAGAATACACACCTCTTGATGTAGTAAGTCTTCATGAAGCTTGAGTGCTTAGTGCCCCAAGTGTGACACCTCAAATGGAATCACAATCATCAAAACACTTGGAATGATTTGAGAGAATTCTACACTCTTCAAAAAATCGGCTAGCCCTTTCTTCACTATCTCTAGTGTCCGATTTTTCCTCAATAATAAGATGCTTATATAGTTACACAATTAGGGTAAACTCTTAATTGTCATGGCTTTCCATTTCCTTGGATCCATGGGTACAAATACACCATGGAGCATCCATGGACCATCCTATGGGTTTTAGCCCAACTTGATTATCCATGGAGCATTAGCCCACTATACAAGTATGGATGATTTACACAATCAACCCATATATTTAATTAGTCTTCTTTTGATCACTTAATTAATCCTAGATTAATTCTTGATCAATACTAATTAAATAATCTTATTATTCTTATTATTAATATACTAGAACTTATAATATATTAATAACCATAAGTGTCTTATTTCTCTCATTCAAGTGCATGATGGTATGCAACCCAAATGGACCATGCCGGGTCGGGTCAAGTCTTACCAAATATAGTTATGGACTTAGACATTAATCCAACAGCAACTCCATCAAGGTATTATGGAGGTTGTTCATATAGAAGCTAAAGATGAACTGCGAGTACCAACTACTAAGCGAGTTCAAGACCCTGTCACTAGTCAACTCCTTAGGCAGCTCGACACCTAGATTCCCAAGTCTGTCTATGTACAAATTCATCTTTATGAGATGTGCACATACAAATGATCCATCTTTTTGTGTACATGACAAGAGGGACTTGATGATCTCGAATCATTCTTGCCTGGCTTGCACATGGAACATTTCCTCGAGGTACCGATTTATGTCATAACCGCACCAATTTTTCAAATTTCTTCTGTAGACCAGAGCCATCGTCCCTAAGATAAGGCAAGCCACTTTGGACGATTCTGGGGTAGCATTCTCTCCAAGTTCAAGAACATCATTGTCAAGAACATACTCTTTTTTATCATATCTCAATGTGAAACTTAAGGTTCTGATCCAATCAATATAGTTGGATCCATCCTCATTGAGTCTTTCCTTATTAAGAAATGACAGTGGAGAGAAGCTATAGTTTTGATTTGGTAAAGGAGGATGAGGAGGAGGAGGATTGTGGTAGTTGTTGACTGGGATCGACATATACAAAAGATTAGATTCCAATTAGTTTTATAGAGAAGATCCTTAAGAAATAATCACTCTAAATCAAATTATTAAGTTAACGCTAGGATCCATATTTGGCTCCATGATGTGTAAAAGGATGTTGTAAACACACCATTAATCTTTGAGCCAAATATGGATCTAAGCCTTAACTTAATAATTTGATTTAGTGTGATTATTTGTTAACGATTTTCTATATCAAACCAAGGGGCTGTTTGGCATGATCTGAATTTTTAAGATCTGAATTTTTAAGAGGTCTGAATTTCTAAGAGGGTCTGAATTTTTAAGATCTGAATTTTTAATATGTTGTTTGGTTGAAATCTCTTAATTGTTGTGCTGAATTATGAAAACGACCGTTTTACCATTCTTTATAAGTTTTTGCTAAGTTCAAAGTTTTTGTTTATAAAATAATCGAATCAACCTCTTGAATAATTGTAAGGAAATATATAAACGCCATACAAAATTCAAATTAAACATAAATCAAAATTAAACACAAATACAAATCAAATAAGGTCCAACTTCATATATTTGATCAATACCAATACTACTTATCTACATAGAATCCAAAATTCAAATTAACAGCTTCCTTTGTAATTATCCCATCATTTTTTTCATCTTGACCCATAACATCTTCATTTTCCTCAAGTGCATTAGAAAGTGAAGAAAACCGTAACTTCATTACAACTTTAATCAACCCCTTCATTGTCCAAGCAAAAACATTCTCACGTCTGATTTTATTCAACTTTTTCACATCAATAACCTTTTCTTCTTATCTTCTTCCACTCCTTTGGTAGAACTATTAAAACTCATATATTGCTTTCAAAATTCTCTGTCAATGGAGGCCCTAAAAGGGTCTAAAGAACATATTGATGGAAGATAGATTCTTAAATCCAATCGAAAAATAATGAATTTTAAAATACAATAAGCAATTGTTCTAGTGATATAATTTAGAGCTCTGGTTGGGTTTCTTGATGAACACCTCGCTTAATTAACATAACCCATCTGATTTCAATATAAGAAGAAAACAGATACAACACAGAGGATTCCATCTGTGAAGTTGTACCATTCAAGGGAAACAAAAACTCGAAATTTCAAGCACTAATCGACATAGCACATCTAATTACATAGAAGAAAGAGAGAGGCCAAATACATTACCTTCATAAATCGTATGGGGGTGGAGTCAGTGTCGTTATGGCGCAACAGTTGGAGTTGGGGCAAAGAGGATGCCGGTGACGGAGCTAGAGGCGGAGAGGAGGCCGGAGACTACGACAGCTGGGAGGGAACAGAGCTTCACAGATCAGATGGAGGCTTGGATTTGTGCGTCAATGAGAAAGAAATCTGGAGGCGTGATAAGAAAAAGAAAGAGCGAGACCTAAAGAGGGCAGTGTGCGTCTTTTTCTTTTTCAGATGCATATTGAAGTCTGGAATTTTTAGAGGCATTTATCAAATTCATATGTATTTTATAAGAGGGTACCAAACAAGCAATATCTGAATTTTTAAGAGGTTACCTCTTAATTTTTCAATTAAGAGGTATATAAACAGGGCCTAATTGGAATACAAGATATTTGAGATTCATTGACTATCAAGATCTTAAGGATCAGGTCCGAAAATCCCTTTGCCAATTTGGATCACTACGAAATTTCTAGATCTTTGAGATCCATTGACTATCAATGCCATGTTAATCACACTACTAGAATATATGCCTTTGATGACACGCAAACTACGACACACACTGATTTATGTTACGCAAAAGAGAGTGGCCTTAAAATAGTGTCACCTCTCCAAAAATTTTAAGGATTTAGGTCATACATTATTGCATACCCTTAATTTAGTGTGATATGAGAAAAAATTAAAAACACGGAAGGGCGCTATATCTTAAATGCGCGTCCTCTATAAGTGTCATTTTATAATTTTAATGAAACGCACGTTTAGTTGATACAGGGGAAATGAAATCCCTAAAATTTTGAAAACCCGACTTGTTCTTTTCTACCTTCTTTCTATCTTTCATCTTCGCAATCGAGGAATAGAGGAGGATCATCATCTTTTGTTTTTTATCCTCTAATTTTATGGAAAGGTATACTCATTATCATCAAATCCATGATTTTTGTTTGATAAAAAAGAGGTTTAATCGGCGATGGCGATCTCCGTTCTAGGAAATTCTCCGGCCGATCAGTTATGTTGTCCCTACAGACCAATCCTAGACAAGCTCTATAGGGTATTGTATACTACAATTTTGTATGGTGCACAGACAACCCTAATGATTTATTTACGTTTTCTCTAATTATATATGCAATGAAATATCCAAAGCATAAGTCTACAACTAGCATATGATTTAATACGTGAATCATAAAATATAGTAAAAATAATTACCTCTTTGTTTTAGCTTAATGTATTTGGCCTTTAAGAACATAGCACCCCAAGTGTGATGCCTCAAACGGTTCACAAGACACCCTTGGACAAAGGAAGACTTGAGAGAGAGTATTCATGCAATAGAAATTGGCTCTATGAACTCTTAGAACATGTAGGCCGATTTTAGGTCATGTGTAGCACCTGGTTTCCGGTATGTGAATTTTATTTAAGCATTGCGCTAATTTAGCCTTAGACTCGGCGAGTCATAGGGTCCGACTCGCCGAGTAGGGACGGGACTCAGGACGCGTTTTAAGTAGGCGACTCGACGAGTCCATATCCTGGACTCGGCGAGTCACCGCTGCGGGATGAAACCCTAAGTTTCAAGGGTTTGCACCCTATTTAAACCCTCATTCCGCCCCAACTCGTCCCCATTCACCCCAGAACTCCCCCTACATCGTTTTCCCCTTGTTTTCTTGAGAGTTTGAAGTATTCTTGGTGTGTTCTTGAAGGTTTTGAAGTGTAAGAGGAGTAGATCAAGAAGAGGAGAAGGAGATCAGCCACCCTTGTGTCATTTCAACATTTCCTTTGAGGTATAACCCGTTTTCCCCTTGATTCTATGCTTAAAACTTCATTTGGGTCCTTCTTGGTCAATTTCCCAAGTTGCATGTTCATTATATGTTGTAATAAGGCGTTTGGCCTTTGGATCTATGTAAGATTGAGCTCCAGGAGCTCAATTCTGTTAGCTTTTTGGCCCCATAAGGCTTGTTAGCCCTAGATCTACCATTTTGGGACATTTTGAGCCTTATAATCCTTATTGGTGGATATCCACACGTAAAGTTGGAAACTTTACGTGTGATTCGTGTCCTAGAAGCCCAGATCTATGAATGGCATGGTCTGGAAACGAGCAAATCGGTATATTTAAGGAGTGCATGGCGACGACTCGGCGAGTCGCATAGGTGACTCGGCGAGTCTGGTCGCGAGTCACAGAATTGGTCCCTTCTTCATGTGTCGAGTTGAGCCTTGAGTCACAGGGGGTGACTCGGTGAGTTGGGAGCTGAACTCACCCATGTTAGGACTCGGCGAGTCAATGCCCTGACTCGGCGAGTCCAAGGCAATCTTCATAGCTCAAGAACAGACTCGACGAGTTGTTCATACAACTCGGCGAGTCTTAGCATAAAGTGTTCATCGGATGAAGATGAACTTGACGAGTTGTTCATACAACTCGGCGAGTAGGATGAAGGACTTGAATATGGTTAAGAAGGTGAACCCGTCGAGTCGTCGCCTAACTCGACGGGTAGGATCGGGATTCAGGGCAGTCGTCTGGGCAGGGACTCGGCGAGTTGGAAAGCCAACTCGGCGAGTCGGGTCAACTGAAAGTTGACTCTGACTTTGACTTAGGGCATGGTCATGGGTAAAATGGTCATTTTACCTAAAGGACAGTTAGCAGTGTTTGATTGAGTATGTCGTGGAAATTGCAGCCGGAGGACTCCCGGAGCAGCAGCAGTCAGTTAGTTCCCGATCAGTTCAGCAGCTACTTTGAGGTGAGTTACCTTCCAGTAGCGGTGGGTCTAAGGCCACAATACCGACCCACCAGTAGGAGATGTATGGTAGATGATTGTCTTTGTGATATCATCTAAGTTTGCTATTACCTGATATGTTATATGCTAGCATGATATGTTGTCTGTGATAGTAGTAAAGTTCGGTCGTTAGGACCGAAGGGTAGTCAGACACCCCAGATACGTCTGACAGTATGTGATGATATGTTTGCATGCTGGCTTGTTATGTTATATGTGATCATAGTAGTAGGGGTGAAATAGTCCCCGAGGATCGGTTGTCAGGACCGATGGGTAGTCAGCACCCCAGAATGGCTTGACACGGGTAGGTCGGCACCCCAGAATGGCCGTACCGGGTAGTCAGGCACCCCAGAATAGCCTGGCAGTATATATGTTATGTGTTCGTATGGTATGCGGTACGTTGGGGGAACTCACTAAGCTTTGTGCTTACGTTTACAGTTTTGTTTTCAGGTACCTCTGCATCGAAAGGGAAGGAGCCGGCGCGGTAGCGGCACGTCATACACACACTCTTCGGTTTCCGCATTTATGAGATTTACTGGGACTGTACTCTGATATTTTGATGGGATGTATGGTGTGGCTTTTTAGAACGCGGTTGCAATGTGTTATGATGTGAACAAACAATGTTTCTTTTATTTAGACGATGTTTTTATTTATTAATGTTTTCTAAAGTAATATTTAAAAAAAAAAATGAAATTTTCGGACGTAAAAATTGGGTCGTTACAAGTTGGTATCAGAGCCCTGGTTTGAGGGATTCGGACACACCTTCGGGAGTGTCTGAACTCAAATCGAGGGATTAAAAGATTTTCTAAAAGAAAATGTTTTCTAAAATTGAGAAAAGAGTTTTGAGAAAGAACGAAGTGTGTGACGTGCGCGACCGGCCGAGCTCAAGTAAGTATTCCCCATAGTACCCATACAAGTTTATGTTATGTTTATCAGCTTTATGAATATTGCATGCTAGAATAGGCTAAGGATCTAGGAGTGATGCCTTATGTGCCTGCTTATTTGTTCCAGCTTATTGAATATTGTATGCTAGAATTGAGTAGACAGCAGTAGGGTAGCCTGTTTAGGTTATGCCTGGTAGTATGAGCTTAGCACCTTATGCTAGCTCAGTTCCTGAAAGTGGATAGAGTTAGTTGAGATTGTTACCCTTATCTGAATGCTGCTTGCTTCGTGCTTGGTGGGATTCTGAGTAATGGGAGTGAGCCACTAGGTAAACACGTCACACCACATGTAATCAGGGTTGAATAATCCCAAAGTGTTGGAACTGGCCCTATTGCGCAGCTCTTGTTTGAGTCCAACCGTTGTAGGGACGAATCTTTTACTTGAAGGATTATCTAATCCTCATTACATGTGATGGTGCTTAGGTGGTGGCTAACTGGCATTATGAGGAGACCTACAGCAGCTGAGGACCAGTTGTGTTGAACTTGAGTTCTCCCTAGGGCAAGCCTAGGGTGAGAATATCGGAGAGTAGCAGTAGTAGGGGGGAGTTGGTGGAGTCGAGGAATTCCTCGGAGAAGGTACGGATAGATGTGGAAGGTAGTATGGGCCCGTACTACTGAAAGCAGAGGATCCGTACCCGAGCCGAGGAAGGCCAAGACGAGACCAAGGAACCTGTAAGTAGTTGAGATCCCTCAGGAAGTAGCAGTACCACTAATGATTATTATTGATGTTTTGCAGAATGGTGGTACTTCGATCGAGACCGACAGATGGCGGGTCAGGAGAGGGGTCAGGTTCGGGATCTGGCACCGAGCCGATTGAGGAGAGGCTACGTGAGTTCATCACGTCGGAGATCACTAGGGGCATCCTTGAATCGACCCCCATCATCTTTGGGTCGATCAAGGAAGGGATCGTGGAGATGATGGAGGATCGCCTACGGGCATTCAGGAGCGACTTGGCCTCTAGCCAGTCAGGATCTCGCACACTGTCCTTCAAGGACTTCAGGAGCAGTGGTGCGCCGGATCTCCATGGGGTGAAGGACCCCATTGTCGCCAGGCGGTGGATTGCGGATATCGAGTCCGCCCAGTTGATCAGCTTCTGCCCTGAGGGGTCGAAGGTGAGGTACGCAGCAGGGTGTTTACGGGACCGGGCCCGAGATTGGTGGGAGTCAGTGGGTGACTCGATGGGAGCCTCGGCTGTCGAGGCAATGACCTGGTCGGACTTCGTGACTAGGTTCAGGGCAGAGTTTGCGCCAGCGGTCGAGCTTCAGCAGCTGGCCAGGGAGTTCTTAGACATGAGGCAGGCGACAGAGACCGTGGCGGAGATCACCGCCAAGTTTCGGGAGAGGGCTTTATTGGTGCCCCAGTATGCAGGTGACGAGGATATGAGGAGGACTCGTTACCACGACATGCTACGAGCTGACATTCGGGAGCATGTTAGCTTCTCGGCTTGCCCTACCCTGGACTCCATGATTGCCAGGGCTAGGGAGAGAGAGATAGATTTGGAGCACATCCGGAAACGGAAACTTGAGGATGGTCAGGCATCAGGGGCTTCGGGGAAGAAGCCCAAGGGATCAGATGGGAGGCCGAAAGGCCAGTCGGGACCGAGCCGCTGCAGGAGGTGCGGTAGGCCGCACGAGGGGGCGTGCAGGATGGGATCGTCAGGCTGCTACAAGTGCGGCAAGTTTGGGCATATCAGCAGGGATTGCACTGCTCCTGCGACCGTTATTCAGACATCGGAGTTGCTGTGTTTCCACTGCAACCAGAGGGGCCACAAGAAGGCCAATTGCCCCATGTTGACAGCTTCAGCGCCAGTGAAGGCGCCAGCTCCAGCGACCCTGCGGATCACGGATGGCCGTCAGGGCAAGGCAGAGGCTCCAGTGGTGAGGAGTCGGGCATTTCAGTTGACTGCCGAGGAGGCACGCGCCGCGCCCGATGTGGTGACGGGTATGATTCCTTCCTTCTATCTTTTATTTTTCGTTGTTATGATATTGATATGTGCTCTGTGTGTATGCGTGTGTATTAGGATCGTTCCATGTGAACGGCATCCCGGTTCAGGTATTGTTCGACTCGGGTGCATCCCGATCGTTCGTTTCTCTTGCTCTTAGCAAGAGATTTCATGAGACTTCAGGCGAGTTAGATCGCCCGTTAGAGGTAGAGATTGCCGATGATCGATCGGTGCGAGCATCGAGGGTGTTTCGAGATTGTGTCCTGCGACTGTTTGAGGAGTGTTACCTGGTAGACTTGGTTCCCATTCCATTGCGTGGGAACAAGGTGATTATTGGTATGGATTGGTTGAGCCCTAATGGGGCAGTGATAGATTGCGCACAGCAGCTAGTGCGAGTCAAGACCCCAAGTGGGGGAGAGTTGGTGATTCATGGAGAGCGGCCGCAGTGTGAACCCACTGTATGTTCAGCAGCAAGGGCTAGGCGCTACCTTCAGCAGGGATGCGCGGGTTATGTCGCGTACGTGATGGACACCCGGGAGGCGGGTAAGGCGACCGTGAGCGAGGTTCCGGTGGTTCGAGATTTTGCTGATGTTTTTCCGGAGGAACTACCTGGGATACCTCCGGAGCGACAGGTGGAGTTCAGGATTGACCTCGTTCCCGGTGCGGCTCCGATAGCCAAAGCACCGTATCGGTTGGCTCCTCCCGAGATGCAGGAGTTGTCTACGCAGCTGCAGGAGCTGCTGGACAAGGGATTTATTCGGCCGAGCAGTTCGCCCTGGGGAGCCCCGATTCTGTTTGTGAAGAAGAAGGATGGGTCGCATCGGATGTGTATAGATTATCGGGAGCTGAACAAGGTAACGGTGAAGAACCGTTACCCGCTTCCGAGGATTGATGACCTCTTTGACCAGCTTCAGGGCGCATCTTGGTTTTCCAAGATTGATTTGCGTTCGGGTTATCATCAGATGAGGGTCAGGGAGGAGGACATGCAGAAGACCGCGTTTCGGACGCGCTATGGCCATTACGAGTTTGTGGTGATGCCGTTTGGGCTCACCAATGCTCCTGCCGCGTTCATGGACCTCATGAACCGTGTATGCAGACCGATGCTGGATCGGTCTGTGATAGTCTTTATCGATGATATCTTGGTTTATTCCAAGACCCGGGAGGATCATGAGGAGCATTTGAGAGGTGTTTGTGAAGAAGAAGGATGGGTCGCATCGGATGTGTATAGATTATCGGGAGCTGAACAAGGTAACGGTGAAGAACCGTTACCCGCTTCCGAGGATTGATGACCTCTTTGACCAGCTTCAGGGCGCATCTTGGTTTTCCAAGATTGATTTGCGTTCGGGTTATCATCAGATGAGGGTCAGGGAGGAGGACATGCAGAAGACCGCGTTTCGGACGCGCTATGGCCATTACGAGTTTGTGGTGATGCCGTTTGGGCTCACCAATGCTCCTGCCGCGTTCATGGACCTCATGAACCGTGTATGCAGACCGATGCTGGATCGGTCTGTGATAGTCTTTATCGATGATATCTTGGTTTATTCCAAGACCCGGGAGGATCATGAGGAGCATTTGAGAGAGGTGTTAGAGACCCTGAGGAGGGAGAGCTTGTATGCCAAGTTCTCCAAGTGTGAGTTTTGGTTGCGCGAGGTGCAATTTCTGGGGCACCTCGTCAACCAGAACGGGATTCTGGTCGATCCGGCCAAGGTCGAGGCCGTGATGAGATGGGAGGTTCCGAAGTCCCCATCTGAGATTCGGAGCTTCCTAGGATTGGCAGGCTACTATCGGAGATTTATCCAGGATTTCTCCAAGATAGCCGTGCCCCTGACGCGGCTGACGAAGAAAGCCGTGGTCTTTCGGTGGGGACCCGAGCAGCAGGCTGCATTTGAGACGCTGAGACAGAGATTGTGTGAGGCGCCGATCTTAGCCCTGCCAGAGGGCGTAGAGGATTTCGTGGTTTATTGCGATGCGTCCATTTCTGGGTTGGGCGCGGTGTTGATGCAAAGGGGGCATGTCATTGCTTACGCTTCGAGGCAGCTCAAGCCTCACGAGGCGAACTACCCGACGCACGATTTGGAGTTGGGGGCGGTGGTATTTGCCCTCAAGATTTGGCGACATTACCTCTATGGGGTTCGGTGTACCATCTACACGGACCACAAGAGCTTGAGGTACCTCATGGACCAGCCGAATCTGAACATGAGGCAGCGTCGGTGGTTGGATGTGGTGAAGGATTATGATTGCGAGATCCATTACCACCCGGGAAAGGCCAATGTGGTGGCCGATGCGCTTAGCCGCAAGACGGCGCCGATCAGGGACGCCTGTTTGAGGATGACTGTGGTGACTCCCCTGTTGGAGCAGATTCGGGAAGCTCAACAGGAGGCTATCAAGGAGGAGCATCGGAAGAGCGAGCGCGTAGTAGGTCAGGTTTCCTCCTTCGATTATGATAGCCGAGGGTTATTGACACTACACCGTAGGGTGTGGGTGCCGTATCACGGGGGCGTGCGCCAGATTTTGATGGAGGAGGCACACAAGTCCCGATTCTCCATTCATCCCGGGGCGACGAAGATGTATAGGGATCTTCGTCTAGACTATTGGTGGCCCTGCATGAAGCGGGATGTGGCATGGTACGTCGAGCGGTGCTTGACCTGCAGGAAGGTCAAGGCCGAACATCAGAGGCCGCATGGCAAGATGCAGCCGTTGGACATTCCACTGTGGAAGTGGGAAGATATCACGATGAATTTTATCACAAAGCTTCCCAGGACCGCACGTGGAGTGGATTCGATTTGGGTCATCGTGGATAGATTGACCAAGAGTGCTCACTTCATTCCGATTCCGGAGAGCATATCGGCCGAGAGATTGGCCGACATCTATATCAGGGAGATTGTGGCACGGCATGGGGTGCCGGTATCGGTGATCTCGGATAGGGATGTGCGTTTTACTTCCAGGTTTTGGAAGAGATTCCATGACGAGTTGGGCACTCGTCTGCATTTCAGCACCGCCTTTCACCCGCAGACAGATGGACAGAGTGAGCGGACCATCCAGACTTTGGAGGACATGTTGCGGGCGTGTGTTCTGGATTTCGGTGGTAGCTGGGATACCTATCTTCCTTTGGCTGAGTTCTCCTACAACAACAACTATCACGCGAGTATCGACCGCCCTCCCTTCGAGATGTTGTACGGACGGAGGTGTAGGACCCCGATATGCTGGGGTGAGGTTGGCCAGAGAGTTATGGGAAGCACCGAAGTGGTGCTCAAGACGACTGAGAGGATACAGCAGGTCCGGAGCAGGCTTCAGACTGCTCAGAGTCGACAGAAAAGTTATGCCGACAAGCGTCGATCCGATTTAGAGTTCCAGGTCGGGGATATGGTCCTCCTGAAGGTGTCGCCGTGGAAAGGCGTCATCCGATTCAGGAAGCGGGGCAAGTTGGGCCCGCGATTCATCGGACCGTTCAGGGTCTTAGCCCGGGTGGGCAAGGTAGCATATAGGCTGGATCTGCCAGCCGAGCTTAGCCAGATCCACAGCACTTTCCATGTTTCGCAGTTGCGGAAGTGCCTAGTGGACGATTCTGCAGTAGTACCTTTGGAGGATATTCAGGTTGATGACAGCCTGAACTACATCGAGCGCCCAGTCGCCATCCTCGACAGGAAGTCGAAGGATTTAAGGAACAAGAGGGTGGAGCTAGTGAAGGTGCAATGGCAGCACCGCAAGGGTTCAGAGTGGACTTGGGAGCCGGTAGACGAGATGATGGAGCACTACCCCGAGCTGTTTCAGGATCAGGCAGCAGACTTCGAGGACGAAGTCTAAAATAAGTGGGGGAGATTTGTAGCACCTGGTTTCCGGTATGTGAATTTTATTTGAGCATTGCGCTAATTTAGCCTTAGACTCGGCGAGTCATAGGGTCCGACTCGCCGAGTAGGGACGGGACTCAGGACGCGTTTTAAGTAGGCGACTCGACGAGTCCATATCCTGGACTCGGCGAGTCACCGCTGCGGGATGAAACCCTAAGTTTCAAGGGTTTGCACCCTATTTAAACCCTCATTCCGCCCCAACTCGTCCCCATTCACCCCAGAACTCCCCCTACATCGTTTTCCCCTTGTTTTCTTGAGAGTTTGAAGTATTCTTGGTGTGTTCTTGAAGGTTTTGAAGTGTAAGAGGAGTAGATCAAGAAGAGGAGAAGGAGATCAGCCACCCTTGTGTCATTTCAACATTTCCTTTGAGGTATAACCCGTTTTCCCCTTGATTCTATGCTTAAAACTTCATTTGGGTCCTTCTTGGTCAATTTCCCAAGTTGCATGTTCATTATATGTTGTAATAAGGCGTTTGGCCTTTGGATCTATGTAAGATTGAGCTCCAGGAGCTCAATTCTGTTAGCTTTTTGGCCCCATAAGGCTTGTTAGCCCTAGATCTACCATTTTGGGACATTTTGAGCCTTATAATCCTTATTGGTGGATATCCACACGTAAAGTTGGAAACTTTACGTGTGATTCGTGTCCTAGAAGCCCAGATCTATGAATGGCATGGTCTGGAAACGAGCAAATCGGTATATTTAAGGAGTGCATGGCGACGACTCGGCGAGTCGCATAGGTGACTCGGCGAGTCTGGTCGCGAGTCACAGAATTGGTCCCTTCTTCATGTGTCGAGTTGAGCCTTGAGTCACAGGGGGTGACTCGGTGAGTTGGGAGCTGAACTCACCCATGTTAGGACTCGGCGAGTCAATGCCCTGACTCGGCGAGTCCAAGGCAATCTTCATAGCTCAAGAACAGACTCGACGAGTTGTTCATACAACTCGGCGAGTCTTAGCATAAAGTGTTCATCGGATGAAGATGAACTCGACGAGTTGTTCATACAACTCGGCGAGTAGGATGAAGGACTTGAATATGGTTAAGAAGGTGAACCCGTCGAGTCGTCGCCTAACTCGACGGGTAGGATCGGGATTCAGGGCAGTCGTCTGGGCAGGGACTCGGCGAGTTGGAAAGCCAACTCGGCGAGTCGGGTCAACTGAAAGTTGACTCTGACTTTGACTTAGGGCATGGTCATGGGTAAAATGGTCATTTTACCTAAAGGACAGTTAGCAGTGTTTGATTGAGTATGTCGTGGAAATTGCAGCCGGAGGACTCCCGGAGCAGCAGCAGTCAGTTAGTTCCCGATCAGTTCAGCAGCTACTTCGAGGTGAGTTACCTTCCAGTAGCGGTGGGTCTAAGGCCACAATGCCGACCCACCAGTAGGAGATGTATGGTAGATGATTGTCTTTGTGATATCATCTAAGTTTGCTATTACCTGATATGTTATATGCTAGCATGATATGTTGTCTGTGATAGTAGTAAAGTTCGGTCGTTAGGACCGAAGGGTAGTCAGACACCCCAGATACGTCTGACAGTATGTGATGATATGTTTGCATGCTGGCTTGTTATGTTATATGTGATCATAGTAGTAGGGGTGAAATAGTCCCCGAGGATCGGTTGTCAGGACCGATGGGTAGTCAGCACCCCAGAATGGCTTGACACGGGTAGGTCGGCACCCCAGAATGGCCGTACCGGGTAGTCAGGCACCCCAGAATAGCCTGGCAGTATATATGTTATGTGTTCGTATGGTATGCGGTACGTTGGGGGAACTCACTAAGCTTTGTGCTTACGTTTACAGTTTTGTTTTCAGGTACCTCTGCATCGAAAGGGAAGGAGCCGGCGCGGTAGCGGCACGTCATACACACACTCTTCGGTTTCCGCATTTATGAGATTTACTGGGACTGTACTCTGATATTTTGATGGGATGTATGGTGTGGCTTTTTAGAACGCGGTTGCAATGTGTTATGATGTGAACAAACAATGTTTCTTTTATTTAGACGATGTTTTTATTTATTAATGTTTTCTAAAGTAATATTTTAAAAAAAAATGAAATTTTCGGACGTAAAAATTTGGTCGTTACATCATGGGACATCACATATATAGTTGTAGGATTCATGGTAAACCCTAATCCATACACTTGGGCTTATTATCCATGATTCATGAATCAAGTGGGCTAACTCTTTATGGATTGTTCCATAAACTTAGTCCATCCTATATATATATATATATATATATATATATATATATATATATATATATATATATACATACATATATATATATATATATACATATATATATACATATATATATATATATATATATATATATATATATATATATGACTAATTTACACAATTAGTCCCCATTAATTTAATTAGTCTTTTTTGATCACTAAATTAATTCTTGATCAATACTAATTAAATCATATGATTTCATATTAATATATTAGAGCTTATAATATATTAATAAATCATAAATAACCTCTTCTCAAAAGTCCATCCTATCAAATTGTCCTGGTGATATGCAACCCAAAATGAACCTTGCAACTCTCGCGTCAAGTACATACCAATTATAGTTATAGACTTAGATACTTAATCCAACAGTCTCCCACTTGGATAAGTCTAATAACTATTATTACAAGTACGACTCCACAACCCGACTAGCAATCGTAGCTCTTAAAAGCCACTGTCGAACTCTAACATAGTCAATGACGCATCCATTAGATAAGGGATCATATATTCCTCCATTCTCCAAGATACTATACGGACTAAAACATGGATTATAATCATTCTCTTTATCCATCTGTTGTTTCCCGATTTCTGATTTAAGACGACTGATTAATTGAACAAATCAAATCAGTCCAAGCATGGCCAATCACTAAATCATCGAGGGGCCCCACAGATATTGCTTTTATCCCTCATTGTGTAAAAGGAATGGATAACACCAAGTTACTGGTGCGTTTACATACGTCAATGTGCAACCGACCTGTAAACTACAACTCACATGTCTTAGTTTCAAGAATATAAGGTATTATCGTCTCACAATCACTCGTGATAAAATCCATGAAGTGATTTTGATGAGCTTGGTTTTAATCCAATACTCGAATCTTATTCCAGGAGTACTCATGAACACTGCAACAAACTTGTGCTATGTCTAAAACACCTAGACAATCTACAGTCAGATTCATGACAGTCTTGCTTGAATACCTACTTCCAAAGTATGATCGACTGTTGATAGTTTGAATAACCTAGTTATTCGGGAAGTCAAAACATGCAAAGTGAAACAGAAGAATAATCGAATCCAATATGGTCTCAGAACTTATGAATATAAATCAAACACCTTTTATTTAATCCCCATATTGATTACACATTATTCATTGTATAATGTTTCGATTAATCAATTTAATACTTGAATTAAAACAATAGTTATGCCATGCTCCAAGCATGCACACTATGTTTGCCTATGGTCCTTTATTTGTGAAATAGATCAATTGAAAGAATTTCAATGACACTCATTTCACATTTCCAAATCCTTATCGTAAATGTAAGAATACCAAATTCTTGCCATTCGCTATAATCTGTTAGATTTTAAACTTATATGCGATGATCCTCTTGTAATAACTATGCTCAAAAGTCACAGAGACTTGGTAACAAATGGAGAGAAATTCCATGGAAACGAAGTCTCACATTCAAATTACGTTCCTTTGAACATCCTTCTTGCATTAGGTTTCCTAATCTTACACAGATTAAAAGAATAACTTCCACTTGTAAAAACATTTCCATATTCCCATTTTGACTATCACTACTGAACAAGAGTTGCCTCTTCTCAGAGTATGTCAATATGGTTCTTTCCAAAAGTTACAATATTCTTCCAACTGTCCATAGGCATCCAATCTTTGGTAAACCTCAGATTGTCCTCGACAATTTCTTAACCATTTTAGTCATATCCAATTCTGGTCCTTTTTCCCTCTTAATTCCCTAGGCATTTAGAAAATTGAGAACACATAAATAGTATAGCATATGCAATCGATCCTATACCCAAAGCAAATGGGATACAATACATAATGTATTACATAAAGACATGATACTATACTAGTTTCTTGATATAACATTTCCATATATAGAAATTCCTTATGTTAAATCTTTTCAACATAACATTCATATGTATCCTTGACTAAATTTGATTAAAATCTAAATCTAAGCTTTTAGATTTGAAATGAAGTATGAATTCCTCTCCCTTAATTATAGCAAAACAACTTTTCAAACCCTGATCTTAACATAATAATTGTGCTCCCACTAGAATAATAATTACATTCTTATTAGCATAACACTTATGTTCTGACTAGCTTTGACATGTACTCAGAAATCAACTAGATTTCTAGAAATCAATACTTATTGACTTTCTTACCAAATTTCATATTTCTGATATGAGAGACATCGATAAGACTTTATCTAGGATTCTCAAAATCATACACCTTTCCTTAGATAGCTCACATGTGTGTCTAAACAATTTTAGAACTTACAAAAATAAGTCTCAAATGTTTAGACCTTTGCCATTTCTCACAATTCGAACTACAAAGAGGGAAGTCGTAATCATAATCGAATTTGAGAATGCAAATATCACAATTGTTAATTATTTAAAATCTACTCAGTAAAAGTATTTCCTCACAATCATTTTCATGAATTTGAGATAAACCTTATGACACTTAGATTTTATGGTGTATGTGTTTGTATCCATATGAATTTGTCAAAACCATAATCACAAGACAAGGTTAGTGACAAATCCAAAATCATATGGACTGAACTTGTTCAATCTTCATTTCTTGCCACCTGGCAGCACAAGGCCCTTCCATTGCTTCCAAGTTGTTATCCAAACAATTGAGAACTCAAGTCGTGTGCTAGTGATTAAAACAATTGGTTTACTCTTGATTAGTTCTTGAAACTCGTCAAGATCTTTAAGACTCCAACTTTTCTCTTGACATATAAGATTCACTTTGTCAAGGAACATTACTTGACAAACAAATATTTAAGAGTTAGTGCGGGTTCTTATCAAGACAAACACTTCACACATTTGGTCTTAGTTGGTCTTTGTCTTATCCAAAACGTCACAACTTATCAATTTCAAATGTACAAGAGTAAGAAACATTTTACTCTACATTTGATAAGTGTTATAAATCTTTCTTAAGATCATGTCACTCAAGGCTCGATCTTGGATTTTGACTCTAAGATTTGATTTTGGAAGTATGATTCACCTTTTGACTTAACCATTTCAACAATTCACGATTCCTCTTCTTAGCCATACAAGTGCACTTAGAGGATCAATTGTGGTATGGTTTCATAATAACTAAGATAATCAAAAAACATGATACTCAAGTACTCTCCCTTCTTTTCAGATTGGAGAAACTTTTATCTTTCTACCTAAGTTGATTCTTCTCATTCGTTCTGTTATTCATTGAAACTTTTCTAGTGGTTCAGAATTATACTTAATCTTGTAAGTATAACCATATTTACTAAACTTTTTAGTAAATCATAACGAATAGTCTTATCGTTCTTTGTGGTGGACCTGACCAATGTCCCAAAGATGAAGTTCTCATTCATTACACAATATAAGTTGCATGATTCCAAGTTTCTATCCAACTGAAACGTGGGTGATGAGAATCTTTCGTTATTTTGTAAATTATGGCACTACCACAAATTAAAGAATCAAATCCTTTTCCAATATTGCTATCAATGGAAACATATAAACAACAATTTTCACAAATGTCATTATAAGGAAACTTAAAATAAGATAAATTTGAAACATGCAAATACATATGAAAACTATGTTATTACCTATTCCTAAGCAATCTATCATAACTCTTAAGCAGCAACTCAAAATTCTGATCATCGAACCATGCGATCAAAATCCATCTCTTCACGATCAGAATCAACTCACTCTTCCTTTAAGTTTCCTTTCATTTATTCGATTCTACAAAACATCAAAATGTAATTACATTACATCATGTGTTAAGAATCTCCAAATATGAACTTAATAGAGTTAGATAGTGGACTTACCTGAAGTAGAGTCAAACTTTTTGACTTTACCATATTTACGATTTTTCAGGTAAATATGGCAGCATCGCAACCAATGCCCCTTCTCTTGGCAATAGAAACATATGGACTCTTTGGGAATGGTACACGGGACTATCTTAGACTTAGCCTTTCTCTTTACCATTTGGTCAAATGACTTGACTATGGTTGATCCATTTCCATTGGGAAGAGAAAACATTTCTAGACTTCCGATGTTTCCATTGTCAGTGTCCATGGAAGTTTGGGAAGTAGATCTTCCAATCAAATTTGCTTTACTAGTGCACCAAATCATTTTTGATTCAGTAGCAACAATCAAATAGGTAAGATCGATAAGGGTCATGTCCTGGTCAGTCATATAGTAGTCCTTAATGAACTCACTATATGATTTAGGGAGTGACTGAAGAACCAAGTCAGCAGCCAACTTCCTTGAGAATTCGACAACCAACTTTCCTAGCCTGTCAATGTGTGACTTCATCTACAAGACATGTGAACACACAAACCTTCCATCTTGGTGTTTGCTAGCCAATAGGGCATGAGTGACCTTGAACTTGTGGGTTAGGGAGAGTTATTGGAGGAGATGGAGGAAGAGAAGTTCCAGTACATCACAAACAAGGGATTAATCTTTCATATCGATCGTCTTGTGGAATATCATCTTTATAAAGAAAACTTTTTCCAAACGGATGAGGTAGACCATAGTTGTCGGAACTAGACATCTATAAGGGAGAAATTCAAGCCAGTTGACTTAAGTCCTTAATATAACACCCAAATGAAATATTAAGTCTAGGACCCAAGACAATATTTTACAATTAGGAATAAGGATTCCATAATGAATTGAAATTCCTAGATGAATTGAAATTCCTAGATCTTTTGAGATTCATTGAACTTTTCAATGGCATGTTTAATCTGGATTGTGCCCTTCAAGTTTGTGACTGGGATACCGAGGATCACAAATAAGGTGTGAATAATCATGCAAATTAGCTTGGTACTCTCGATGACATTTATCACCTAATCAATGTGTCGGTTAACCACACACGCTCCATTGATCTATAACAAACATCGAGCTACCCTTTGCCACCATTTTTAGTCCAAGTTAGTGTGCCGGTTAACCACACACGCTCCACTAACGACTTAGCAAGGTGCAAAGTGCAATTTCATGGGTTAGCACAAAATTCACATTTTTCCTAAGTAACTAAGATTGGGAATTTATAAGTGTTTAGTTACTTGGTATTTTCATTATACTTTTAATGAGAATTAATGTCCTATCCTACTCGTTCGGCTAATGACTGTCCACCAGTCAAGGAATTGGTGGGTGAGACTAGACACCCATTAAACTGCCATTTTATAGGCAGTAATCTTATACCCCCCCCCTTATAGACCGGCTTCGTGAATGAGGCCTACTAAAGGTAAGACTGACTTGTCTTATACATATATATAATTATTAAACTTTTAATAGTATAATAGTATAAGGGTGTATTTTAAACTTTTAAAATACTAGATGGTTTAATCTATTAATAAATTATACTTTTAATTTAATTAAAATTAAACCATGTCATTATGGAATTATTAATTCTCTTTTAATTAAACACCTTAATTAATTTAATAAAGTCCATACGGTGAAATTTGAACTACTCAAAATACTTCAAGGTTCTAAATATAAAAAATTCAAAATTAAAACCTATTTAATTAATTTTTTAAATTTATGAACCCAAGAGTTACACCTTTTTAATTACAAGAGTTTCTTAATTTGAGGCTTTTCAAATACCAAAACTTGAGGGCAAGTTTTGTAACTCTTGAAAAACCTTTCATTTCCATAACTTATGAGTTTAATGTGATTTTTATGGAAAAACTTTTCATGTTCCATAACTTGAGGACAAGTTATGGAGGACTTTAAAAAACATTTAAAATCAAATATTTCAATTAACAAAATAATCAAATAATTTATCTATGATCAAGTTAAACCCATAAGTCAAGATAATTCATATCAACAATTTGTAAGAAATTAGCCTAATCATATAAACTAATACAAATCTTGAAATTTTGACAATTATCCTTTAATTGGATAAGCATGATCACTACCATATAAAAAAAAATAAAAATTTATGAACTGAAACATTTTATGGTAATGATACTAATCCAAAATAGGCCAAAAAACCTGAAAATATGCCACCAGAAGCATAAACTCGTCGAGTGCATGAGCATGACTCGCCGAGTTGACCTTATACAGAGTGGACTCGTCGAGTCAGCCAGTGAACTCAGCGAGTTCATAAGTCAGAGGCCATAAAATTGATTTTTTAACCTTTGAAAATTAAGCCATGCATCAAATATAATAGAAAACAAACCATGCTCTGATACCACCACTACTAGAAAAAAGACCTTTTACGACGCGCAAAACACGACGCTCTTTGATTTATGTTACGCATTAGAGAGCGACATTAAAAAAGTGTCATCTCTTCAAAAATTTTAAGGATTTAGGTCGCGCATTACTGAGTGCCCTTAAATTAGTGTCTCATGTAAAAATATTAAAAACACGGAGGGCACCTATAATAAAAAGGGCGTCCTCTACAAATGTCGCTTTATAATTTTAATAAACACGCGTTTTTGGGACTCAGGGGGGAAACTAAATCCCCCAAAATTTTGAACACCCGCTTCCTCTTCCTCTCTACTCTCTACACCCGCCAAATCAACTTCATTCTCTCCCTTCTTTCTCTCTACAAACCCCTTCTTCTCCGATCGACTTTCACTTCCTTCTAACCGCGACCACCACCATCGAACCCCATCATCTCTAAGAGTTCAGAGTGCATCTGATGAAATCGACAGTTGGATCGACTCCGTAATCGGCGACGACTACCGCTACTTCTTTCACTCGTACTCCGACCGCCACCACCTTCTCTTTCTGGTTGTTGGCATCCATAAAAGCAACAACATGCTTGTCATCGCCGGATTCATTCTTTGCTCTACCCGGTTTCCCCTCGCATCACACATTTTCTTTCTCCTGACCTTACTTGTTAATCATCTCATCAGATCTCTGCTCTAGTGTCACTCTAAGATCAAGAAATTTCAAGCCCTAGTCTCCCTCTGAGACAGAGACAAAAAGAGAAGAAACATGAAGATGCTCGCACGCCTTTTTCTGGTCATCCTTCTACCTAGTTGTTGTTTCTTTCATCGGTCCTTCCGATTGGTCTTCTTCTTCATCACCATCTACTGAACGACTCATTGATTTTGGCGATTACGGCTTCGAATTCAGTTCCATCCAATTCTCCAACAGATTTCTCATCTGTTCTCCATAAATCCCCCTTTGCCACCATTACATCTGCAGCCACACTGCGAATGCTGAAGTTAGAGTGATTCCCGATGTTCAGGTGAGATTATTTCCATTTACCTATATAAATCTCGATTGTGCTCTATTTTCTCCTCTCTCATCCCAACATCGCCATATCAATATTGAATTGAAATCTTCTACAATTTCTTTTAGGGCTTTCTCTGTCTTGTATCTCTCTTAATCCTCTGGAACAGAGCTATCAAAATTCGGGATCTCCAAGTTTCAATCATGAATTTCATACAAAACTTGGAAGCTTTTGAAGATTTAGTCGAGTAATTTCTTGTTAATCCTTCACCCTCCATAGATAGCCAATGTTGTAATTTTAGTCGTATTTCTGCCTGCCTCTTCTTAAAATCTTGATAAAGTGAGTTAAATGGAGAAAAGAATTGTTAGGGTTTTAGACGAATCTTTACAAGGCACCCTGAGATTTTCTAACTTTCATTGAACTGTAAGACCGTTTATAGGGAATCTGATGCACGCTCTCGAGCAAGAAAATAGGTATGATACTAAACTCATGCATTCTTTCTCATTTTACCTTTTATAAATATGTGATGAGAAAATGTTGTATTGTTTAACAGGCTTACACATATGAGTTGGAGAACAAAATCTCATGATTGGAAGAAGAAAATGATAGAATCAGGAGGCAGAAGGTATGTATATCTGTTTCTCATAATCGTTTCTCTCTTTTTCGTGTTATCCAGTCTCTTCCTTACAGGAAATGTCTTAATGGGAATGTTACTTATATGTAGTGTTACTGTGATAAGATCTGGAACAAATGATGGAAAACCTTCTGGTGTGGTAAAAATTGTGGATTTTGGCAAAGTTATTGAAGATAAGAAGAATAATGTGGTGGAACCCGTAAAAGGTATTGTTGTTGTTATTTATTAACCATGAATAACATTTATTTGATTATATAATTTATTGTTACATTTTCTTTATAGGTAAAAAGAAAAAAACTGTGAAGTAAGAACAAACGGAAAGAAAGAAGTTGATTCCGATTCTTCAAGTTCATCTGCTGGTGGTAACAGGAGGAAGAAGAGATCAACAAAGAAAGAAGTCAAACAGCGTAAGAACAAACGGAAAGAAAAGAGACGGTTGTCTGGCAAAAGATCAAAAAGAAGGTCCAAATAGTTGCTTTTGATATATATATATATATATATATATATATATATATATATATATATATATATATAAAACTTAAATCTCTTTTCATATAATATTGTATTTGTAACTTGTAAAAGTGGACTTACTTTAGGAGCTTTGGGAGTTCAAATGAAACAGAAAGTGGAAGTAGCAGTTCTGATGATGGAAAAGCAAATTGACGTGTTGCAAAGGCCAAAAATAGACCTCCAAGTACTTCTGCTGTACTTTTTTCCCTTCTTTTTAAGGGCATATTGCAGGAAATTACAACATACTATACTCTTTCTACCAATATAGGCATTATACTGTATTTTTACCCATAATAACAATATAGCAATGTTGGATTTTAATCTTGATAGCTTGTTTTTAGTAGCAACAAACTTATATTTTCTTTACAGATAGTAGTATTATGTAGTAGATAACTTAAAATGCTTGTATATATATGTAGAAAATGCAACATTGCCATTTTGGGTAAAAATCAAGTACATTGCTATTATGGTAGGTATAACTTATAGGTGTTATTATAAGTAAAAAAATAATAATCAAATACATTGCTATTATTGGTAAGGAGACGTACGTATGTAAGTAGGTTGCTGCTATGGGTAAAAAATAAAGTACAAAGCAAATTTCAGTTTTCCTTACTCAACTGTTAGTGAGATAGATGCTTACAAATCTTGTTATGTAATATGTAGTGAGGAAAAGTTTACCAGATCTGTCACGAAAGGAACCTGAATCAAAGGTGAAAATTAAGGATCAAAATTCAAAGAAAACAACCTTAGAAGAGCAAGAACTTGTTAAAAATGGGGTTGTGAAGGACAAGGAGAAGGAAAAAGAGCTTCAATTACTTACTGCATAACCTACATTCTGAGTTGCATCACCAAGCATTCACCTCAGTACAAAATTCTAATGGTGTGGCGTATATTGGGAGGGATTGCCACCTCTCTCCTCTTTTCAGCCTTTGAATCATGGCTTGTTGCTGAACACAACAAGGTGAGATATAATATTACATTTCTAAATACACCCTTTATATTGTGTATGGTTCTAATGCTCTTGTTTTGATGCATCTATAGAGAGGTTTTGAGCAACAATGGCTATCAATTACATTCTCTAAGGCAATATTTCTTGGGAATGGACTGGTTGCCATTTTAGCTGGTTTATTTGGAAATCTTTTAGTTGGTTCATTGGCCATGGGACCTGTTGCTCCATTTGATGCAGCTTCAATCTTTCTTGCCATTGGAATGGCCATCATCATATCATCATGGACTAAAAATTATGGTGACTCATCAGAAAGCAAAGATCTAATGACCCAATTCAGGGGTGCTGCTGTTGCAATTGCATCAGGTCTCTCTCTCCCCCCTCTCTCTCTCTCTCATACATATACAGGAGAAGCATGAAGAATCCAAAGTGGCAATCTTGTAATTATGCATACATATCATTCTGCCTTCTAAATTTGGACCTAATAGTTTTTTTTTGTGTAAAAACAGATGAAAAGATAGCATTATTGGGTGCAATACAATCTTTATTCGAGGGTTCAATGTACACTTTTGTGTTTCTATGGACACCTGCTTTAAGCCCAAATGGTGAAGACATTCCACATGGTTTCATTTTTGCTACTTTCATGTTATCTTCCATGTTAGGAAGCTATTTAGCTTCTCGGTTATTAGCACACACACTGACATACATTGATATTGTGTTGTGTTGTGTGTGTGTGTGTATATATATATATATATATATATATATATATATATATATATATATAAATGTATAAAATCAAGATTCACTTTCCACTCGGACAAAAATACTCTTCCGGATTGTTCCGAATTATTATGACCATTTTGCCCTCATAGGAATTTTGACATTAACATACATGCGCACATTTTTTTAGTGTAGATTTTGTCGAAGAGAAATGACAACAAAGAAGATAAGTGTCTCTTGTTGTTTGTATATATACACTTTTTCTTCTTGTTTAATAACTTAAAAACTATATAAATGTGAAAATTGAAGGTTCACACACTGTTAAAAGGATTGGAAAAGATAATTGCAAGTGCAGATATTCCAATGTTCGTCTGTCGTGACTTCAATTCAGTTCCAAGAAGGTATGTGTCATTTCTGCTACATTTGTTATGTGTGTTGTGTGGCCAACAAACATCTGTTTTCATTACTTTGGTGTATGTAATTATTGATCCACAGTAAGTCCATGGATTTATTGTGTTTTTGGATTGTCCTATAGGTAGCATCTCAGCTTCTGATTAATTTGGTGTACTATTTGGCAGGTTGATCTCTAGGGCCTGCTAGAAGGATTGGATATTACAGTTAAGCATCTATCTAAGACTTCACAGCAAGGACTTGATGAATATAATTTAGCAATGTTTTACTTGATTTGGACATGCATAAGACTCAAGCAAAAGCAAGACTCATACTTTGGCATGGCTAGAAGCTTTGGAGGAAACAAAACTCAAGCAAAAGCAAACACCCAGAGAGTTGTTAGCACATAGTAAGCTAGATAATGCGATTGTATATAAATTCTACTTCTCTTGAGTTCATTTATTTTATTACAATTACTCAATATTGGAATAATTATTTGTATTTGACATATTAGTGAAATGAATTATCTTTGTTACTTATGGTATTTTATTTTGTATTATGAGATTTTTAATGTATTATTTAATTTGAAAATTAGTAAATCAATAATATAATATTTTTTTTAAAACATTTAGAATTATGATACGCAAAAATGTGTGTCATCTTCATTTATGACATGGCCTTTCTTGACAGGGGCTTTCTTGATACGCATTGCGTGTCATTAACACGCGCGTCGTAAGGTTACGACACGCGAATGCGTGTCGTCTTCCTTTATGACGGGGCCTTCCTTGATACGCATTGCGTGTCGTAAACGCACGTCGTAAATGCGCGTCATAAATGCGCGTCGTAATTGCGCGTCGTCTATAGACGACACGCAAAAGCGCGTCGTCTCTCTTTATGACAGGGCCTTCCTTGACACGCATTTGCGCGTCGTCTGAGCATTTTACGACGCGCAATGAGCGTCGTAAAAGGCCTTTTTTCTAGTAGTGCACTGTAGGGTATTGTATACTACAACATCCTATGGTGCACATACAAGCCTAGTGCTTTGGATCTATGTTTTCTCTAATTATACATGCAATGAAATATCCAAAGCATAAGCCTACAACTAGCATAGGATTTGATGCTTGAATCATAAAATATAGTAAGAATAATTACCTCTTTATTGTAGCTTGATGTATTTGTCCTTTAAGAACTTAGCACCCAAGTGTGATGCCTCAAACGGTTCACAAGACACCCTTTGACAAAGGAAGACTTGAGAGAGAGTAGTCTTGCACTAGAAATCGGCTCCATGAACTCTTAGAACATCTAGAGCAGAATTTAGGTTATGGGACATCATATATATAGTTGTAGGATTCATGGTAAACCCTAATCCATAGCCTTGGGCTAACTCTTTATGGATTCTTCCATAAACTTAGTCCATCAAGTATCGTAAGCCCAAACTATATATATATATATATATATATATATATATATATATATATATATATATATATATATATATATATATATATATATATATATATATATATATATATATATATATATATATATATATATATATGACTAATTTACACAATTAGTCCCCATTAATTTAATTAGTCTCTTTTGATCACTAAATTAATTCCAAATTAATTCTTGATCAATAGTAATTAAATCATATGATTTCATATCAATATATTAGAACTTATAATATATTAATAAATCATAAATAACCTCTTCTCAAAAGTCCATCCTATCAAATTGTCTTGGTGATATGCAACCCGAAATGGACCATGCTACTCTCGAGTCAAGTACATACCAATTATATTTATGGGCTTATACACCTAATCCAACAAGCTCAACAACAAAAATTTCAGCAGCAGAAGCAACAACAATTGTTGCAGCAGGATACTAGGATTTTGTATAATAATGGCGATCATCACCGTCAATCTTCGTTTGTTTCATCAACAGAAATTAATCCTTCATCGGCTAACGTCAATCTTAAATTGTCGCAAGGACTTGGAATTCATGAAGGTTTAATTTTATTTTGTTGTTTACAGTTTAGATTATATGATAATGCCTAGGGTTTGGTTGTTTTTTTGTGCAACTTTCTTTCAACTTTTGGTTGTCTGGTAATCTGGAAGTTTATGCATTTAGGGTTTTAGACTTGAGAATTAAGTAGTTGAAATTATAAGTCACTACTTGGTGTGTTAGATGATCGGCTGTGGTTTTGATTTCTTCATAGAGGTTCACAATTCTTAAAATTAAGTTAAAACATTTCGAGAGTTTCTTTTACAAAATTTCTCATGACACCAAGTTATGGGCAATGTAAACTCTTCTAGAGCAAAACAAAATGACCAGTTAGATCGGGTGATAAAGAAATTAAAATGATTCGGTTTTTTTTGGAACAGGTGTTAGCAAGAGAGCAAAAGAGTGCTATGGGAATATGGAAAATGCATTGAAGGTTCTAATTTGTTACTGTGTTTTCTGGTGTTTCTTCTCTGCTGTTTTTTAAACATGACAACATTACATAATATATTTTGCTCACTGCATTTTTTTTCTATACAGGAAAAGAGAAATATTGATGTTGCCATCCGCTATTATTTAATTGCAATAGAGGTAAGGAGAATAAACTCGCCTTGACTTTATAAATCTAGATATTGGAAGCGATCAAGTCTTGCAATAAGAGTGAGCACGTTCCATTGTTTCTTGATGCAATCATCTTTTTCTACCCACATCGACTAACGCTGCTTCTTCCACTCGTACTTTGACTTCCACTACCTTCTCTTTCCGGTTTTTGTCATCCATAAAGGCAACAACATGCGTGTCATCACCGGATTTCTTCTTCGTTCTACCCGGTTTCCCATCTTATCACGCACTTTCTTTCTCGCTTCCAACCCACTTTCCTTGAGACAAGCTCACCTCCGCCCACCATCGCCAGCACGCCACCGTCTACCCTCCCCAGTTTCACACCTCCTCTAGCTACTTCTATCCAAGAGTCAGTGATTTATGGCATTACAACTTCTAATACCTCACAACATTTACTCGTAATTTTTTTCATCCTTTCAAGCCCTAGCTCCGATTGCACTAAGGTATACTTTCCTAGTCCTCCTTTTTTGCATTGATATTGACTTATTCAAAAGGCTTCCTATTTGTTATTGTCTTACAGGTACTGATTTTCTCTACTCCAGTATTTTAAGTTGGTACCTGATGCACATTTTAACATTTGCTTAGATCATATAGAGTTGTTTTGGTTGTTCGTTTGCTATTGATACTCATTGGAACCGTGCAGTTAGTTGTTAAGGTGGAAACCGTAGGGTGTTGAGTTGTGTTGATCTAAAGTTGTTAGTATTATATCTTGAATCTTCAGAAACTTAACCTTAGGTAAATGGCTCATTAGAGATTTAGCTTTCGACATCAGCTATTTGTTTAAATTACAGGTTAGCATGTAACATGATGTCAATTGCACCATGATTTGAGGCTTAATTTGATTTATGGAAGGATAACATTTATTTAGATGGGAATTTGCATGTTAGTAGTGTATATGGAGGTGAAGAAATCATGCGACTTACATGGCCTAAAAAAGTTTTTGAGCTTAAATATCTTTTTTGTTGATTTGTGTTATATAATGATCTCTCACCATTCCATTAAATGGGAGTTCCTACCATCAACATCCAAGTTTAATTCTGGTTTCATTTTTTTATTGTTTGCTGCAAGTATCTCAAACCTTTATGAAAAAAATGGTAAATCTATGAGTTAATGTGCTTGGTGTTTGTAGGCCTTGCGTGCGGCTGTGTTTGCTGATGGAGTAGTTGCAGATGAGGCTAGGGCTGCATGAGCTCATTTGGTGGGAAAGAGGTATGTATGTAGTATATGGAACTTGATTTAATCAACTAAAATGAATTTTTATCAATTGAAATTAATGATTTGTTTCTTGGGGAACCTACTTGAAGAGTACAAAGAAAAATTGAAACATTTGACCTTTCATAACATATTAGGTAAATCTATTTTATACTTAAATTAAGTTTTATCAATTGAAGTTAATGATTTGTTGTTTGGCTTGTTATTTTAATGAAATCTATTTTAATAAAATGAGTTTTGTTTATGTCATGGTCATGACATATTGGTCCTCTGAGATGCTAGCCTGATGGCTTTTGTGTTTCAAGGTCTATTGGAGATGTGGAGACATGAAACCAAATAACCCTTGCTTGTGTTGGTGGCTTGTGTTTCTTCAAGTTGCTAATAATGTTATAAATGTAATTAATAATAATAATTTAATTGTTTTTGTTATTATTTTTAGGGATATGAAACCAAATAATTTGTTGATAGGACCTTGTGGACAACTAAAACTTGCAGATTTTGGTTTGGCACGTATATTTCGTAGTCCTGATAGAAGGTTCACCCACCAGGTATCATTTTTTCATTCAATTCTATAAAAATACTAAATGAAAAAAAAACATTTTTTAAAAAATAATTTCTAATAGCAAGCTTCACATCTCTAGTAAGATATTGTTTCTTTTTTACTTAATGAATACAAGGCTTAACTTTTTAGTTTTCACACATTACCCCTTATTTCTTTTTCTTCCATTTCTCCAATTGTGCCTTGTTTTCTAATATTTTCTAGAAATCATTTATCCAAATGAAACTTAATCTAAAAAAAAAGGAAAAGTCAGCTTATGTTTTATATTGGAAACTTGAATCATATTCTTCTTTCTTACAAAAATTCAGTTGAAAACAGGTATGTAAGTTTATGGGAGCTTCAAAGTTATCCTTTTGTCTAGAGTATGGCTCCAAGCTAAATTTTAATATTTTATACAAGTATGGGCTGTATTGAATTGCTGCAATGACAATTGGCAAAAGGTATTTTCTTATTTCACTCTTTAATATTAACTTTTATAATCTACATGTGTATTAAATTTTAATATTTTATATAGGTATCGGTTGTATTGTAGCCTGGATTCTTGATTAACTCTTAATACCTTAAGAGTAGGGAATTCTCTCTAGCTTTCTAACACAATCCTCTAATTGGTACTCTCTAATCATGGTCATTATAAATTGTGTCCATCCCGTGCTCGGGATTCCCATCATTCAATTTCTTGCCGTTTGAACAACTTCGTAGCATAATTCACTTTGTGTTTACCAATCACACCCATCCTGAGAAATATACTCTAGATCTTCGTCATTCATGGTAGGAGATCCGACCCCTCTACATTCCAATGGAACTTTTCTAGTTGGTATTGTTGGATTAGATGTCTAAGCCCATAACTATTATTGGTATGTACTCGACCCGAGAGTAGCACGGTCCATTTGGGTTGCATAGCATCAGAAAAAACTGGATAGACAAGTGACAAAATGTTATTTATGATTTATATTAATATAATATAAGCTCTAATATGTTAATATGAAATCATATTATTTAATTAGTATTGATCAAGAATTAATTTGGAATTAATTTTGTGATCAAAAGAGACTAATTAAATATATGGGGATTGAATATGTAAATCATTCATTCTTATATATGTGGTCTTGTGAACCATTGTCCTTCATGTTGGGCTTAGCCCATGTGGTAACCCATGGATACTCCATGGAGGTTAAAACCCATGGATCATGAAGGAAATGGAAAGTCATGCACATTAGGGTTTACATGGTGAGAACTGAAGTAACCTTCTTCTCAAGTTATTCCATTTGTTGGTGGTGTTGTGTTATTCAATTTGAGGCTTCCACACTATTGGGGCTAAGCTCTTAAAGGTTCAAGACTTCAAGCTCCATCAAAAGGTATGTTATCTTACTAGGCTTTTATAGTATAGTTGCTCCATAATATGCTAGTTAGGATGAAGCTTTGGAATTTTGTATATTTGCATGTATATGGTGAAAACATAGATCCAAGTGACATAGGGTTGCATGCACACCATGGGAGTGTTAGAATGCTCATAACCCATCAGTGGTATCAGTGCCTAGGCTTGGTTTTCAATTATACTTGATGCAATTGTTGAAAAAAATCAAAAATATGGCTTTCTAAACAGTGGACTCGCCAAGTTCACTGGTGGACTCACCGAGTCCAAGACAAAATCTGACCAACTCGCCGAGTTTGTTCATACACTCGACGAGTAAGAGGCCCCGAGTGCATATTTTCGACTTTTAAGGTTGGAATTGGACTAGAATCATTACCCTAAGCTATTTTTGAACTTATAAACCTATTTTTGATCTGGTAATGATCATTCTAATCCAATTCAAAAGATAATTGTCAAAAGTTTCATGTTTTGTATTAGTTTAATGGTTAGGCTAATTACATGAAAATTGTTTGATTTGAATTGTCTTGTTTATATGAGTTTAATCTAGATCATAGTTTTTTCTTGACATGTTTTCTTGTTTATTAGATTATCGAAATGGCCATTAATGAGTCTTTAAAAGTCTTTCTTGTCCTCAAGTTATGGAAAACCAAAAATCTTTCTTGTTAATGAGTCTTTAAAAGTCATGAGTTATGGTTTTGAAGAGTTTTTTTCCCATAAATTGTTTTATGACATCCATAACTTGTCCTCGAGTTATGGATTTTCAAGAGTCTTGCCATTAAAAGCCATATTAAACTCATATGTTATAGATTCCAAAAGTTTTTGAATTGTTCAAAACTTGCCCTCAAGCTTTGGAATTTGTAAAGTTACACTTTTCAATACTTTAGTTCCGAACCCTATAATTTTTAAATAGTTTAATGTTCAATCCTTATACTATTATAATATTATAGGTTTAATATATATATATATATACATATATATATATATATATATATATATATATATATATATATATATATATATATAAAAGATTAAAAGTCAATGTTACCATTAGTATGCCTCATTCACGAAGTTGGTCTATAAGGGAGGTATAAGGTTACTGCCTTTAAAATGGAAGTTTAATGGGTATCCACTCTCATCCACCACTTCCTTGACTGGTGGAGAGGGTAGGATAGGACTCTAATTCTCCCTTCATTAAAAGTATAATGATAAATTTAAAGTAAATAAACACTTATAAATTCCCAATCTTAGTTACTTTAGGAAACTGTGAATACGGTGCTAACCCATGAAATTACACTTTGTACCTTACCAAGTTGTTGGTGGAGCATGTGTGGTTAACCGGCACACTAACATGGACTCGTAAGAGTCTCAAAGGGTAACTTAATGTTTATCATAGATTGGTGGAGCACATGTGGTTAACCGGCACATCGATTAGGTGATAAAGTTAACAGTACCAAGTTAATTTGCATGGTTATTCACACCTTGTTTGTGATCCTCGACATCCCAGTCACAAACTTGAGAGGGCACAATCGAGATTTAAACATGGCATTGAATAGTCCAATGATTCTCAAAGGATCTAGGAGTTTCAATCCAATTAAAACATAATGAACAATTTCATTTTTCATTGTGGAAATTGATAAATCGTCATTTACCTACCTTCAAATATTTTATAGCTTGGATTACGACATCCCTCTTCCAAGTTATAAAATATTGTGTTGGGTCCTAGCCTTAATATTTCATATTCGGTGTCATATTAAGGACTTAAATCAACTAACTTGAATTTCTCCCATTGTAGATGTCTGGTTCAGACAACTATGGTCTTCCCAAATCCCTTGGAACAAGCTTTCCTAATGAAGATGATGTCCCGCAGTTGGATCATGGAAATCATACTTCTCTTCCTCCACCTCCTCCAATTATTCTCCCTGACCCACAAGCTCGAAGACTTGAAAAATTCAAGGTCACTCAAGCCCTAATTGTAATGAAACATGAAGATGGAAGGCCTGTGTGTACTCACGTCTTGGAGATGAAGTAACATATTGACAGACTGAGAGTGTTGGGTGTCGAAGTCTCAAGGAAGTTGGCTGTTGACTGGGTTCTTTTATCACTTCCTGAGTCATATAGTGAGTTCATTAAAGACTACTATGTGACAGACCACGACATGACCGTTATTGATCTTACCTATTTGCTTGTTGTTGCTGAACTAGCAATGTTTTAGCGCACTGGAAAAGTTGATTTGGGTGGAAGATCTACTTCTCAAACTTCCGTGGACATTGACAATGGTACCATTGGAAGTCCAGAAAACTTTTCTCTTCCCAATGGAAAGGGATTGGCCATGGCCAACCCGGTTTACCGTATGGTAGAGAGAAAAGCTAAGTCCGTGACAGTCTTGTATACCATTCCCATAGAGTCTGTATGTTTTTACTATCAAGAGAAGGGACATTGGAAGCGAAGCTACCCTGACTACCTGAAAGATCTAAAAGAAAGTAGAGACAAAATATTTGACTCTGCATCAGGTAAGTACACTATCTAACTCTTTTAAGTTTGTAACTATTGATTCTTAATACATGATGTGACTAGGTTGCATTTTGATGTTTGGCAGGATCAAGCAAAGGGAAGGAAGCTTAAAAGAAGAGTATGCTGAATCTAATCACGAAGATGGATTTCAATCGCATGGTTCGAAGATCGGATTTTTGAGCTACTGCTTGGGAATTATGATAGATTGCTAGGAAATATGTAATAGCATAGTTTTTCACTTGTAATTACATTCTAAGGAAAAAAATTTCCGCATTTTATAAATAAATAAAATTTTGTTTTTGTTTTATATCTCCTTGTAATGGCATTTATGAAAAATTGATGTTTGTATGTTTCTAGCAATATGAATTTGATTCTTTCATTTGTGGTAGTGTCTAAATTTACCAAATAAGGAAAGACTCTCATCATCCAAGTTTAAATTGGACAAAAACTTGGAATCCTGCAAGTTGTATTGTATGATGAATGACAATTTTCATCTTTGGAAAATTAAGACTAATTCCTTGTTCACATGTATATGTGAGTCAAGTGAAGGACTAAGGGATCAAGTACACATTCTTGTGAACTATTCAAGTCCACCACAAAGATCGATAAGACTGTTCATCATGATTTACTAAGCTTAGTAAATATGGTTACACTTACAAGTTTAAGTGTAACTCTGAAACATTGGAAAAGTTTCAATGTATGGCAGAACGAATGAGAAGAATCAAATTAGGCAGAAAGATAAAAGTTTCTCAAATCTGAAAAGATGGGAGAGTACTTTAGTATCATGTTTTATGATCATTTTAATGATTATGAAACCATATCACAATTGATCCTCTAAGGACATCTTAGTGCTTTCTTATGGCTAAGAAGAGGAGTCATGAATTGCTGAAGCGGTTAAATCAAGAAGATGAGTCATACTTCATTCCAAAACAATTCTTAGAGTCACACTCCAAGATTGTAACTTGAGTGACATATCTTAAAGAAGGTTTATAACACTTATTAAATGTAAGAGTAAAATGTTTTCTACTCATGTACATTTGAAATTGGTAAGTTGTGATGTTTTGGGTAAAACAAAGACCAACTAAGGCCAATTGTGTTAAGTTTTTGTCTTGACTATGTAAAATTGACCATGTAGGCGAGTTCAATGAGTTCTCAGTTGTGTGCATAACAACTTGGAAGCAATGGTAGGCCCTTGTGCTGCCAGGTGGCAAGAAATTAAGACTGAACAAGTCCAGTCCATATGAGTTTGAGTTTACCACTAACCTTGTCTTGTGATTATGGTTTTGACAAATTCACATGGATAGGAACACATACACCATAAAATCTAAGTGTCATAAGGTTTCTCTTCGATTCATGAAAATGATGGTGAGGAAATGCTTTCACTAAGAAGATTTTAAGGAGATAGCAATAGTGATGTTTGCATTCTCAAATTTGATCATGATTACGGCATCCCTCTTCATGGTTTGAATTGTGAGAATGACAAAAGGTCTAAACATTATGATTATGGCATCCCTCTTCATAAATGTTTAGACACACATGTGAGTTATCTAAGGAATTGTGTGTGATTTTAAAAAGCTTAGATAAAGTTTTATCGAATCATCTTATATCAGAAATCTGAACTTTGGTAATGAAGGTCAATGAAGCATCGATTTGTAGAAGTCCAGTTAATTTTTGAGTAAGTATCAGAGCTAGTGGGAACATAAGTGTTATGCTGGTAAGATAATAATTATTATGCTAGTGGGAGCATAATTAATTATGGTAAATATGGCATGTTAGCAATGATAATTATAGAAAACAAAAGTTTCAATTCGTGAAGTTGCAGGGGTTGAAAAAGTTGTTTAGTTATAATTAAGGGAGAGGAAATTATACTTCATTTCAATTCTAAAAGCTTAGATTGTGAGATTTTAATCAAATTTAGTAATGATTACATCACTTGTGTTCTAAAATTCGATTATGATTATGGCATCCCTTTTCATAATTCGAATTATCAGAACATGGCAAATTATAAGAAATATTGTAGCAAAAGACTTGTAACGACCCGTTTTCCGGTATGTTAATTAATTTGTTTTGGGCTAAGTTTTCAAGAGGGACTCGGCGAGTTCTAGCCTGACTCGCCGAGTCGGGTCGCGCATCTTGGGCACGCGGGAGCCGGCGACTCGACGAGTCCATATCCTGGACTCGGCGAGTCCATCCGTCTGGGTGAAACCCTAACTCCCTGGGTTTGCTCACTATTTAAACTCCATTATAGCCTCCATCTCGTCACTTTCCCCTGTTAGCACTGTGAGAAACCCTAAACCTTCCTCTTGTGAGCTTATAGTGATTTTATTCCATTTTGGTGAAGGAGTGAAGAAGAAGAAGAAGAAGGAAGCAAGGAAACGAGTTCTAGTGCCAAGATCCAAGGTCAAGGGTGAACTTATTCAGGTATTTTCGGAGTCCCCTTCTGGTTTCATGCTTAAACTTCCCTTAGAGCTCTTTTAAGGGCTATTTGATGCTTGTTCCAAACTCTATGCTTGCTTGATTGTATTATTAAGCCGAATCACCTATGGATCTGAGTGTTGGGGTGTTGAAGAGTCCAGATCCACTGTCTTTTTGGGGTTACATTGCTTATTAGCCATGGATCTACCCTTATTGTGCATATTTTAGCCTTATTTCCCTCATTCATGTAGTTGTGCACGTAAAGTTGGAAACTTTACGTGGTAAAACAGCTTAATGGACCTAGATCTATCATTTGCATGTGTTGGATTCAAGAGAAATCGAGTAAAAATATGTTGCATGGCGGCGACTCGGCGAGTCGGAAGAACGACTCGACGAGTCACGTCGCGGGTCCCGAGTTCTCCAGTTTCTTCAGTGTCGAGTGGACTAGGTGAGTTAGGGAGTGGACTCAGCGAGTTAAGAGTAGACTCAGTAATGGAGGGACTCGGCGAGTTGTTCATACAACTCGGCGAGTCCAAGGCAATCTCCTTAAGGATTAAGAACAACTCGTCGAGTCTGTTCATCTGACTCGGCGAGTCGGATGAAGATCATCTGAGTTCTTGGATCCAGAGGGTACCCGTCGAGTCGATGCCACACTCGACGAGTAACAGCATGTAAGAGTTGAACGGGGAATCTAGGACTCGGCGAGTCGGGTATCCCGACTCGGCGAGTCAGCCCTGAGTAAGTCAACTTTGACCAAGGGTAAAAAGGGTCATTTTACCCTAAGTATAGTGCTAGTGATTGATTGAGTGTGTTTATGGATTTGTAGCCGAGGAGATTCAGGAGCAGCAGCCGTTAGCTTTCCGAGCCACACACTCATCCGCTAGCTTACGAGGTGAGTCTCCTTTCTGTAGGAACGGGTCTAAGGCCACAATGCTGGCCCGTCCAGTTAATAGTAGTTTCCGGACTTCGGCCCGATGTAGTAGTTCGTATGTTTGATGCCTTCGTGGTTCAGACACGTTTTATATGCTATGTGTATGTGTTTGTGTTCCGGGCCCCGGCCCGATGCAGTATGCAATATAAATGGTTATGATATGCTATCCTATGTGCAGTCAGTCCCGGACCTCGGTCCGATGCAGGGGACACGGTCCCAGCCAGTTCCGGACTTCGGTCCGATGTAGTCAGTTCCGGACTTCGGTCCGATGCAGTCAGTTCCGGACTTCGGTCCGATGCAGTTAGTTCCGGACTTCGGTCCGATGCAGGGGACAAGGTCCCAGTCAGTTCCGGACTTCGGTCCGATGCAGTTTCCGGGCTTCGGCCCGATGCAGTGGGCAAGGCCCAATATGTGTTTATGTGTTATTGTATGGTATGTGGTAGTTTGGGGGAGCTCACTAAGCTTCGTGCTTACAGTTTCAGTTTTGGTTTCAGGTACTTCCGCAAGCAAAGGGAAGAGCTCTGGATGACGGCATCGCACACACCACCGCCTCAGCTTTAGCCTGGGATTGATTTAGATGTTTGATCTGATGTAGCATGATACAGTTTTTCCGCACAGTATTTTACTATGTTTTGGAATACAGCACGTATGGTTTTATTACATGATGCTCTGATTTCAGTTTTGATTATATTAAAAACAAAAATTTTTGGGCCGTATTTTTGGGTTGTTTCAAGTTGGTATCAGAGCCCTGGTTTGAGGGATTCGGATACACTCTCGGGTGTATCTGAACTCAAACTACGGGGAAATAAAAGATTTTTTTTAAATAAAATGTTTTTACAAAAAAAAAAATTTTGAAAACACTTAGGAGGAAAAGAATTGTTTTAAGATAGAGGTGTGTGCATGCGGTCAACCGAGCTCAAGTAAGTACTCCCAAATTACCCATACAAGTTAATTGTTCAATTTCAGTTTAGTAGAACAGCATGCTAGAATAGGACTAAGGGTGTAGGAGGATGCCTTATGTGCCTGCTTATGTGTTACAGCTCTATGAATATTGCATGCTAGAATTGAGTAGACAGCAGTAGGATAGCCTGTTTAGGTTATGCCTGATAGTGTGAGCTTAGCATCCTATGATAGTGCAATTTCTTGTTATAAGAATAGCTTGCGTGAGTCTGTTTCCCTTGTCCGAATGCTGCTTGCTTTGTGCTTAGTGGGAATTCGAGTAATGGGAGTTAGCCATTAGGTGGACACGTCACACCACATGTAATCAGGTTGAATAATCCCAGAGTGCTGGAACTGGCCCTACTGCGCAGCTCTTGTTTGAGTCCAACCGTTGTAGGGACGGATCTTTTACTTGAAGGATTATCCGATCCTCATCACATGTGATGGTGTTCAGGTGATGGCTAACTGGCAGTGCAAGGAGACCTACAGCAGCTGAGGACCAGTCGTATTGAGCTCGAGTTTTCTCTAGGGCAAGCCTAGGGTGAGGGTAGCAGAAAATAGCAGCGGTAGAAGTGACTTGGGGAAGTCGAGGCAGTTCTTGAGGAAAGTACGGATGGATGTGGAAGGTAGTAGGGGCCCATACTACTGGAAACAGAGGATCCGTACTCGAATCAAGGAAGGCCAAGATTAGACCAGGAAGCTAGTAGTCGTATTATGATCCCTTGAAATATTTCAATGTTCTGATATTGTTATGATATGTTTCAGAATGGTAGTTTTGCGTCCGAGGCCAGCAGCCGGCAGTTCAGATGTCGGAGGAGGATCAGGATCGGGATCCGACCCGGAGGTCGGACAGATGGATGAGCAGACCAGAGAGTTCCTTTCTTCTGAGATTACTCGCATCATACTTGAGCAGACTCCTGTGATCTTCGGTTCGATCAAGGAGGGCATTTTGGAGATGATGGATGAGAGACTGAGTACCTTCCGTACTGAGATGGCGGCCATGATGGGGTCGCGCACACTCACTTTCAGGGAGTTCAGGGCGTGTGGGGCTCCTGACTACCACGGGGCACGGGACCCCATAGCGAGTACCAGGTGGTTGGCGGATGTGGCCAACGCATTCCGCACTAGCAGATGTCCTGAGGGGGACAAGGTCAGATTGGCGTCCTGTCTCCTGAAGGACAGGGCACGTGACTGGTGGGAGGAGGTAGGACATACCATCGGGGATGATGCGGCATTGGATGCCATGACCTGGGCTGATTTTTCTACCAGGTTCAGAGCGGAGTTCGCACCGGTCATTGAGGTGCAACAGTTAGCCAGGGAGTTCCAGGATCTTACCCAGACTACCGAGACAGTGGCGGAGATCACCGCCAAGTTCAGGGAGCGGGCCCTTCTTGTTCCTCAGTATGCAGCAGACGAGGAGATGAAGAAGGCCCGTTATCACGAGATGTTGCGGAGCGACATTCATATGTTTGTGAGCCGGTCCAGTTGCAAAACACTGGACGACATGATTGCCAGAGCCAGAGAGAGGGAGATTGATCTCGAGATGGAGAGGAAGAGGAAACCGGAGACGGTTTCGGGTACAGGCAGTGTGGGCAAAAAGCCCAAGGTCTCAGATCACAGACCTAGGAGTCAGCAGAGCCACGGTCGATGTGGCAAGTGTGGGAGATTGCACGAGGGAGCGTGCAAGGCAGGGAGTTCCGGCTGCTACAAGTGCGGTCGGATTGGGCATTTGAGTAGGGATTGTACGGCCCCTGCCACTACGGTTACAGCATCGGATCTGATCTGCTTTCAGTGCAATCAGAGGGGACACAAAAGGTCCCAGTGTCCCAGTTTAGCTGCAGCAGGGAAGGTGCATGCACCCGCCCCTGCTACCTTGAGGATCACGGATGGCCGTCAGGGCCGAGCTGATGCGCCGGTGGCGAAGAGCAGGGCATTTCAGATGACAGCAGAGGAGGCGCGAGCGACTCCTGATGTGGTGACGGGTATGTATCTTCCCTTTTATCTCTTTATTATTGTTGATTAAATGTTGCTTATGGTTGTATGTTTTATTCAGGGTCGTTCTCTGTGAACGGCATTTCTGCTTTGGTATTATTCGATTCGGGGGCTACCCGATCATTCGTATCTCTTGCGCTTAGCAAGAGGTTCAGTAGAGCTCCAGGGAAACTGGATTGTCCATTAGAGGTGGAGATAGCAGATGATAGGACCGTGAGGGTCGACAAAGTATATAGAGGGTGTTCCCTTCAGATATTTGAGGAGCAGTTTTCAGTGGATTTGGTTCTGATTTCCCTGCGCGGGAATAAAGTTATCGTGGGAATGGATTGGCTAAGCCCCAACGGGGCGGTGATTGACTGTGAGCTTCAGCTAGTGAGGGTTCGCACTCCCAGTGGGGGAGAGATAGTGGTTCAGGGCGAGAGGCCCCAGCAAGGATTGACCTTCTGCTCGGCCGCTAGGGCGAGGCGCTACGTTCAGCAGGGTTGCGCCGGTTATGTAGCCTACGTCTTGGATGCCCGGGATAAGGGCAAGACGACGATCGATGATGTTCCTATTGTTCGAGATTACCCGGATGTGTTTCCCGAGGATTTGCCGGGGATACCTCCTGAGAGGCAGGTTGAGTTCAGGATCGACCTGGTTCCTGGTGCGGCTCCGATAGCCAAAGCACCATATCGACTTGCTCCCCCTGAGATGCAGGAGTTGTCTACACAGCTTCAGGAGCTGTTAGACAAGGGTTTCATTCGACCGAGCAGTTCGCCTTGGGGGGGCGCCGATCTTATTTGTGAGGAAGAAAGACGGGTCGCATCGGATGTGTATTGACTACCGGGAGTTGAACAAGGTAACGGTGAAGAACCGTTACCCACTTCCGAGGATAGATGATTTGTTCGATCAGCTCCAGGGAGCGTCTTGGTTCTCCAAGATCGACCTACGCTCCGGTTACCACCAGATGAGGGTCAGGGACGAGGATGTACAGAAGACTGCTTTCAGGACCCGGTATGGTCATTATGAGTTTGTGGTGATGCCATTTGGGCTCACCAATGCCCCAGCCGCGTTCATGGATCTCATGAACCGCGTGTGTAGACCGATGCTGGATCGGTCAGTGATAGTGTTCATCGATGACATCTTGGTGTATTCCAAGACGCAGGAACAGCACGAGGAGCACCTGCGGGAGGTGTTGGAGACTTTGAGGAGGGAGAGACTGTTTGCTAAGTTCTCCAAGTGTGAGTTCTGGTTACGCGAGGTGCAGTTTCTTGGGCACCTCGTTAATCAGAAGGGTATTTTGGTTGACCCGGCCAAGATTGAGGCCGTGATGCAGTGGGAGGTCCCGAGGTCTCCATCTGAGATTCGGAGCTTCCTAGGATTGGCAGGGTATTATCGGAGATTTATTCAGGATTTCTCCAAGATAGCAGTGCCGCTCACCCGACTAACCAAGAAGTCGGTAGTTTTTCGTTGGGGGCCTGAGCAGCAGGCGGCGTTCGAGACTCTCAGGCAGAGATTGTGCGAGGCTCCGATCCTTACCTTACCAGAGGGTGTTGAGGATTTCGTGGTCTATTGTGATGCTTCGATCACCGGTATGGGAGCAGTGTTGATGCAGCGAGGCCATGTGGTGGCTTATGCTTCGAGACAGTTGAAGCCTCACGAGGCTAATTATCCTACCCATGATTTGGAGCTGGGGGCAGTTGTATTTGCTCTCAAGATATGGAGGCATTACCTGTATGGGGTCCGCTGTACTATCTACACGGACCACAAGAGTTTACGATACCTTATGGATCAGCCGAGTTTGAATATGAGACAGAGGAGATGGTTGGACGTGCTGAAGGACTATGACTGTGAGATCCTGTATCATCCAGGGAAGGCCAACGTGGTGGCCGATGCCCTGAGCCGCAAGGTGTCGGCGGCCCCTATCAGGGATTTGTGTATGAGGATGACGGTAACCACTCCTCTGTTGGAGCGGATCAAGGAGGCTCAGATGGAGGGTCTCAAGGAGGAAAGGCAGAAGTGCGAGAGGATAGTGGGTCGAGTAGCTTCGTTCGACTACGACAGTCGGGGTTTGATGACGCTTCATGGTAGGGTGTGGGTACCGTACTGGGGTGGGGTACGGCAGATATTGATGGACGAGGCTCATAAGTCTCGATTTTCTATCCATCCAGGGGCGACGAAGATGTATCGAGATCTTCGACCTGATTATTGGTGGCCCTGCATGAAGCGGGACGTCGCTTGGTACGTTGAGAGGTGCTTGACCTGCCGGAAGGTCAAGGCGGAGCACCAGAGACCTCACGGCAAGATGCAGCCGTTGGATATTCCCGTGTGGAAATGGGAGGACATCACCATGGATTTTATTACCAAACTTCCCAGGACCGCACGTGGAGTAGATTCGATATGGGTAGTGGTGGATCGGTTGACGAAGAGTGCCCATTTTATCCCGATCCAGGAGAGTATATCGGCGGAAAGGTTAGCTGATATCTATGTGCGAGAGATTGTGGCACGTCATGGAGTGCCGGTATCGGTGGTGTCAGACCGAGATGTTCGCTTCACGTCCAGATTTTGGAAGCGGTTTCACGACGAGATGGGTACTCGTCTCCATTTCAGCACCGCTTTCCATCCTCAGACTGACGGGCAGAGTGAGAGGACGATTCAGACTCTCGAGGACATGCTTAGGGCATGTGTTCTGGATTTCGGGGGCTGTTGGGATACGTATCTTCCCTTAGCGGAATTCTCGTATAACAACAGCTATCATGCGAGCATTGATCGACCTCCCTTTGAGATGTTATATGGCAGGAAGTACAGGACCCCGATTTGTTGGGGCGAGGTCGGTCAGCGGGTCATGGGGAGCACCGAAGTGGTGCTCAAGACAACGGAGCTGATCCAGCAGGTCCGTAGTAGACTGCAGACTGCGCAGAGTCGGCAGAAGAGCTACGCCGACAGGAGGCGTTCAGACTTGGAGTTCCAGGTGGGAGACATGGTTCTTCTGAAAGTCTCACCTTGGAAAGGTGTCATCAGGTTCCGGAAGAGGGGCAAATTGGGCCCCAGATTTATTGGTCCTTTCAGGGTTTCAGCCCGGGTGGGTCGGGTTGCTTATCGGTTAGATCTTCCGGAGGAGCTCAGTTTGATACACAACACCTTCCACGTGTCGCAGTTGAGGAAGTGTTTAGTGGACGAGACAGCGGTTGTTCCTTTGGAGGATATCCAGGTCGATAGCGGCTTGAATTATATCGAGAAACCGATAGCAATTTTGGAGCGAAAGACCAAGACCTTGAGGAACAAGGTAATTCAGCTGGTAAAAGTGCAGTGGCAGCATCGGAAGGAGTCTGAATGGACATGGGAGGCTGAAGAAGAAATGAGAACGCACTACCCGGAGTTATTCGCAGATCCAGCCGTAGCAGACTTCGAGGACGAAGTCTGAAACAAGTGGGGGAGAATTGTAACGACCCGTTTTCCGGTATGTTAATTAATTTGTTTTGGGCTAAGTTTTCAAGAGGGACTCGGCGAGTTCTAGCCTGACTCGCCGAGTCGGGTCGCGCATCTTGGGCACGCAGGAGCCGGCGACTCGACGAGTCCATATCCTGGACTCGGCGAGTCCATCCGTCTGGGTGAAACCCTAACTCCCTGGGTTTGCTCACTATTTAAACCCCATTATAGCCTCCATCTCGTCACTTTCCCCTGTTAGCACTGTGAGAAACCCTAAACCTTCCTCTTGTGAGCTTATAGTGATTTTATTCCATTTTGGTGAAGGAGTGAAGAAGAAGAAGAAGAAGGAAGCAAGGAAACGAGTTCTAGTGCCAAGATCCAAGGTCAAGGGTGAACTTATTCAGGTATTTTCGGAGTCCCCTTCTGGTTTCATGCTTAAACTTCCCTTAGAGCTCTTTTAAGGGCTATTTGATGCTTGTTCCAAACTCTATGCTTGCTTGATTGTATTATTAAGCCGAATCACCTATGGATCTGAGTGTTGGGGTGTTGAAGAGTCCAGATCCACTGTCTTTTTGGGGTTACATTGCTTATTAGCCATGGATCTACCCTTATTGTGCATATTTTAGCCTTATTTCCCTCATTCATGTAGTTGTGCACGTAAAGTTGGAAACTTTACTTGGTAAAACAGCTTAATGGACCTAGATCTATCATTTGCATGTGTTGGATTCAAGAGAAATCGAGTAAAAATATGTTGCATGGCGGCGACTCGGCGAGTCGGAAGAACGACTCGACGAGTCACGTCGCGGGTCCCGAGTTCTCCAGTTTCTTCAGTGTCGAGTGGACTAGGTGAGTTAGGGAGTGGACTCAGCGAGTTAAGAGTAGACTCAGTAATGGAGGGACTCGGCGAGTTGTTCATACAACTCGGCGAGTCCAAGGCAATCTCCTTAAGGATTAAGAACAACTCGTCGAGTCTGTTCATCTGACTCGGCGAGTCGGATGAAGATCATCTGAGTTCTTGGATCCAGAGGGTACCCGTCGAGTCGATGCCACACTCGACGAGTAACAGCATGTAAGAGTTGAACGGGGAATCTAGGACTCGGCGAGTCGGGTATCCCGACTCGGCGAGTCAGCCCTGAGTAAGTCAACTTTGACCAAGGGTAAAAAGGGTCATTTTACCCTAAGTATAGTGCTAGTGATTGATTGAGTGTGTTTATGGATTTGTAGCCGAGGAGATTCAGGAGCAGCAGCCGTTAGCTTTCCGAGCCACACACTCATCCGCTAGCTTACGAGGTGAGTCTCCTTTTTGTAGGAACGGGTCTAAGGCCACAATGCCGGCCCGTCCAGTTAATAGTAGTTTCCGGACTTCGGCCCGATGTAGTAGTTCGTATGTTTGATGCCTTCGTGGTTCAGACACGTTTTATATGCTATGTGTATGTGTTTGTGTTCCGGGCCCCGGCCCGATGCAGTATGCAATATAAATGGTTATGATATGCTATCCTATGTGCAGTCAGTCCCGGACCTCGGTCCGATGCAGGGGACACGGTCCCAGCCAGTTCCGGACTTCGGTCCGATGCAGTCAGTTCCGGACTTCGGTCCGATGCAGTCAGTTCCGGACTTCGGTCCGATGCAGTCAGTTCCGGACTTCGGTCCGATGCAGGGGACAAGGTCCCAGTCAGTTCCGGACTTCGGTCCGATGCAGTTTCCGGGCTTCGGCCCGATGCAGTGGGCAAGGCCCAATATGTGTTTATGTGTTATTGTATGGTATGTGGTAGTTTGGGGGAGCTCACTAAGCTTCGTGCTTACAGTTTCAGTTTTGGTTTCAGGTACTTCCGCAAGCAAAGGGAAGAGCTCTGGATGACGGCATCGCACACACCACCGCCTCAGCTTTAGCCTGGGATTGATTTAGATGTTTGATCTGATGTAGCATGATACAGTTTTTCCGCACAGTATTTTACTATGTTTTGGAATACAGCACGTATGGTTTTATTACATGATGCTCTGATTTCAGTTTTGATTATATTAAAAACAAAAATTTTTGGGCCGTATTTTTGGGTTGTTTCAAGACTGGTCAAGTATCATGTCTTTATGTGAGACATCATGAATCGTGTCTTGTATGCTTCGTATATAGGATCGATTGCATGTGCTATAATACTTATCCGTTCTAAATTTTCCAAATGCCTAGGGTATTAAGAGGGAAAAAGGAAGAGAACCAGATATGATTGAAATGATTAAGCAATTGTCGAGGACAATCCGAGGTTTACCTAAGATTGGTTTCTCATGGACAGTTGGAAGTATGGTGTAAAATTTTAGAGAGGGACCATATTGACATATTCTGAAAAAAGGCAACTGTTGTTCAGAAGTAAGAGTCAAAATGGGAATATGGAAATGGTTCCATAGGAGGAAGTTATTCTTCAAAATCGGTGTAAGATTAGAAAAAACTTAATGCAAAAAGGATGTTCAAAGCAATGTACTTTGAATGTGAGACTTCGTTTCCATGAAATTGATCTCCATTGGAATACTTTATAATGTATGTTGCCAAGTCTTTGTGACTTTTGTGCATACTCATTACAAGAGGACCAATGCATATGAATTTAAAATCTAACAGATTATAGTAAATGACAAGAATTTGGTATTCATACATTTACGGTAAGGATTTCGGATTGTGAAATGAGCATCATTGGAATCATGTTCAATTGGTCTATTTCACAAAGTAAGGATCACAGACAAACATAGTGTGCATACTTGGAGTATGACATAACTATTGTTTGGACAAACATAGTGTGCATGCTTGGAGCATGGCATGACAATTGTTTCAGTTCAAGTATTAAGTTGATTATTTGAAACATTATGCAATGAATAATGTGTAATCAATATGGTGATTAAATAAAAGGTGTTTTACTTATATTCATAAGTTCTGAGACCATATTGGATTCGATTATTCTTGTGTTTCACTTTGCATGCTTTGACTTCCCAAATAACTAAGTTATTGTAACCATCCACAGTCGATCATACTTTTGAAGTAGGTATTGAGGCAAGACTGTCATGAATGGGTCTGTAGTTTGTCTGGGACAAAGTGGTTGTAGTGTTCATGAGTGCTCTTGGAATGAGATTCGAGTATTGGATTCAACCCACGCTCATTTGAATCACTTCATGGATTTTATCACGAGTGATCATGAGACGATAATATCTTATATTCTTCAAACGAAGACATGTGAGTTGTAGTTGTGAGTTGGTTTCACATTGACGTATGTAAACGCAACCAGTAAATTGGTTGTTATAAAACATATCGTTGTGTGTGATTTGATGTGTAAGTACAAGCGAGCATTTGGGTCAAAGTTTATCCATTCCTTTTACCCTTGGAAGGATAAAAGCGATACATGTGGTCCCCTCGATGATTTAGTGTTGACATCCCTAAGTGCTTGGCCAAGCCTCGACTGATTTGATTTGTCCAATTAGTCAGTCGTTATAAATCAGAAATTGGGAAACAACAAATGGACAGATAGTATGATTATAATCCATGTCTCGGTCCATATGATATCTAGAATGGAGGAATACATGATCCCTTATCTAATGGACACGTCATTTGTCTAGGTCAAAGTTCGACAGCAGCTTTAAAAGCTACAATTTCTAGTCGGGATCTTGGAGTCATACTTGAATAAAAGTTTTAGACTTATCCAAGTTGGCGACTATTGGATTAAATGTCTAAGCCCATAACTATTATTGGTATGTACTCAACCCGAGAGTAGCATGGTCCATTTGGGTTGCATGGTATCGGAACAACTGGATAGACAAGTGAGAAAAGGTTATTTATGATTTATATTAATATATTATAAGTTTTAATATATTAATATGAAATCATATTATTTAATTAGTATTGATCAAGAATTAATTTGGAATTAATTTTGTGATCAAAAGAGACTAATTAAATATATGGGGATTGATTATGTAAATAATTCATTCTTATATATGTGGGTGTGTGATCCATTGTCCTTCATGTTGGGCTTAACTCATGTGCTAACCCATGGATACTTCATGGAGGTTAAAACCCATGGATCATGAAGGAAATGTAAAGTCATGCACATTATGGTTTACATGGTGTAACCCTATTGAGCCACACTATATAAAGGATCCCATGGTTCATGAAAATGCACTAGTGGATACACATAGTGAGGGCAAGGGCCGATTTCATAAGGAGAACCAAAGTAACCTTCTTCTTAAGTTATTCCATTTTTTGGTGGTGTTGTGTGATTCCATTTGAGGCTTCCACACTATTGGGGCTAAGGTCTTAAAGGTTCAAGACTTCAAGCTCTATCAAAAGGTATGTCATCTAACTAGACTTTTTTAGTATAGTTGCTCTATAATATGCTAGTTAGGATGATGCTATGGAATTTTGTATATTTGCATGTATAATAGTGAAAACATAGATCCAAGGCACATAGGGTTGTATGCGCACCATAGGAGTGTTAGAATTCTCATAACTCTTTGGGTATGTAGTTTTTCCCCCATGTTCTCTCTTTGGTGGGTTAATTATCTTCTATTCTTCTTAATTGTAATACATTCTCAGATCTAACTTATATTATAACTACCCATCACCAAGTTGTACAAACTTCTTTTCTTGATTATGTCAAGTCCAAATATGTACCATATGTTTATAATAGTACTAGGCATTATAACATTGCAACCAAACTTTACATTCTCGGTCTCGACATTACCACTAAGAGTTTCTATGTATTGGCTTAATTATGTCTACATATATATCTTAATATGCACAAGTGATTTCTAATCATACTAGCCCAAATACAAGGTAAAGTGTATTATGAATGTGTAACTATGAATGGCATTGAATCAAATAGTCATTTGAATAATCAACCATACCTTAAGACAACAATCAAACAATTACATGTAGAAGCAAAGGTAAAAAATCTAATCCTATTAAGTTCTAACCATACATAGCTTTAATGCATTCGTTTTATGAGTTTTTTTATACAAATCATTACATGTTTAATCTTCATATCTTATACACCTAAAATATTCTATATATTTATACTAATCACACTCTTAAGTTCTCTAAAAGAACTTTGGATTCACTGACTGTGTTATCCACCAATGAAGGCAACATGCATCACAAATGTATAGCCATACATAACACAATATTAGATAGGCATTCGAATATATGACCCTACCCTAAAGTAACAAGCAAACGAGAACATGCATAAAGGGAAATTCAAATATTCTAAGCCTATGTAATTTTTGTTATTTACAACATAAGGCATTCACTTTATAAGTTATCTACATTGTTTCTAACTATTGACTTCTACTTGGTATGTTATTGATCCTATTGGCATACCTTAGAGCATATAAAGAACATAATAAATTTCTCCCTAATTAGGAAATTCTAGTATGCAATTTCATAAAACAATTAAATCGTAAACATTCATAATCGCACAACTAAACTTTGTGGCTCACCCTCATTGAACTTCGGTTGAACTGCTGGCCATTCATTTCTTTCCTTTTTCTCTTTTTCTCCTTTTATCAAGTTAGATTATAGAAAATTATACCTAATCCCAATGCAAGAATCAAACAATAACATGCAATTAGACTAACTCCACGTTCTAACCCAAAATTATTTTAAAATTTGTCTTTGGGCCTCTATTTGAGTTTAGACATACATGAAGCATGTCAATATCCCTCAAACCTTGCTCTGGCATCAAATTATAACTCCCCAGAGTTTTTTTCATTCAAAATTAAATGTATTTTCTAAATAATGAATAATCATATAAAGTTTTATTAAATTATTAAAAATCAAGTGATAATTAAACAACATATCGAGAATCTTAAACTTTAAAATCAAAGTAATAAACTGTAAATATCATAAAATCTTCATTAAAAACATAAATTTGATAGTAGCTACACTCAAGTCATTTTCTTCCCTTGTCTACCATGCAGGGTCTTGAAAAATGACAATAAAGAATAGATACGATTAAATCTTAGTGATCACACACAACTATACGTTTTAACATATGCATGCATAGAACATAACACATAAGCATGCAACTAATTCCCCCTATTGCTTTCGTGATCAAAGCCGTAAACTGATTCCCTTTTTCTTTTTTCAAGCAAAGCTACAATTGATTACATTTCTCTCTTTCAAGATCAAGGCTATAACTAATTCCCCTCGTCCTTGTGCGATCAAGGTTGATAAAATTGGGAATGTAAACGTAACACATGAGCACATACCATGTAACATACAATAACACATACAAAGTTGTGGAACTCACCTGATTTGAAGAGAAATTATAATCTCAACTGTGATATGGACTAGAAGGTAATCAAGCTCTGATTAACCTACATGAGGTTCCACTAATCACTACTTTTTCATGTTCTCAAACATTACTTAATAATAGTTATTAGGTATGTTATTTTATGTATATTGTGTGTATAAAAGTCTGTTCTTGGTATGTTTTACTCCATTTGCAATCACCTTCACAGAAGGGTTTCTGGAAAGTATTAAATTGCATTCTCCTAGGTTTTTTCTGATATAAATCATGTGCTCATACCATTTCCTAAATATTTCTACGATTTTCACAAATTGAATTGATCAACTTGCTAAACCGGTGTTTAAATATTGCATCTTCCAACCAACAAGGGTGAGAATTATGATATAAGATCCGGATATGACATTAAGTAGACACCATTTCTAACAACAACCTTGATCCCTAATACTTTTTTATCCTTCTAGCATTATGTACAAATTTTACAGGATGGGGTCTGATTGCAACTATAAATTGTACAATAAAGTTGATGTCCCTGTACAAAATGTAGTTTTCATGCTACTTAGGAATGAATTAGGTGTAGTGGTCAAAATACGATATGAACTAGACACACATACACACATACACCTTTCTAATGCCCCTAGGCTCATATCATTTGGATTCAATAAGATTTTGTATGTTTTTTAAAAAGACGAGAACTGCAATTTGTCAAGCTTTTGCACCAATATAGAGAAAGACATGCTAAACCCTATTAGGTGCTGGAATCATGTCTTAGATTCTACCATTTACTCTTTTATACAACAAATGTTTCATAAATCATCCCCAAAAGTCTCGAATATTACTTTATATGGTTTTTCAAACATGGGGACAGACCACAGTAAAGTTATAATTTTTAACTTAAAATATGCTTTCTCTTACGCTCTTCTTTAGGGGTTTAGATGATATCCCTATGCTATTAAGTCATATATGTAACGTCCTAATTTTCAATAATAAAATTTTCATTTTTCATTGTAGATATAATGATAATGCTAGTTCCCAACTATAGTATAAAACTCATTTGTCTAACCTTGTAAAATATAATTTCCAAAGGTAATATAAAAATACCTTTTTGTTGGATCATTGTCAAAACATAGTCCTAACTATTAAAATAATAGTATAACATAAAACATGCGGAAATCTCAAGCATGATGTTGATGCGTGTGAATAGCCAAGTAGGGATGGAAATGGGGCGGGTTTGAGGCAAGATTGATCATCCATGTCCCTATCCCCGAGTGTCTACTCTCGTCCCCATCCCCATCCCCATCCCCTACAGATGCGGGGAATCAAATCCCCTCCCCTTTGTATTTTGGGCTTTTCCCTAGCCCACCCAAACCCATCCCTAATCTATCAACATAAAAAACTCAACTTACACAAAAAAAACCAATTTTAATAAGCGATTAAAACCAGATGCCATAATCAGATTGTGTTTACATAAATCATGAAGTTTAACAAACATCAAAAAGAAAAGTAATGATTTGGTATACTGATCGTCGAATGAAGTGACGATTGACGAACTCTTGGAATTGGAACATAATTTGATATATGGACTCTATCTCCGATGGTCTAATATAGATCAATTCATTTTAGTGCACTTAATTCAAATTCAATAAATGATCGATATATATATATATATATATATATATATATATATATATATATATATATATATATATATATATATATATATAGTCATCAAAGCGGGGTGGTGCGGTTTGGGGATTTTTATACCCGGCCTCGAACCAATCCTTAGTTTTAGCATAATGGGGATCCCAAGCCTCGTACTCGATATCTGTTTTGGCGGGGAATACCCATCCCCAATTGGAGGGGGTCAACCAGGTTTCCCACTGGGTCGGGTGAAATTTCCTTCCCTATAGCCAAGCCTTTCCCTTCCTATGATCTGAAAAAAGTATCTACAAAACAGTTAATCAACAACTGTAAGCCAAAGCTTAGTGAATTCCCCAAGATACCAAGTATCACAATACATATATAATGCATACAACCATGGCTCATGAAATTTCATTGTTTAGTTGATAACGTATGTATCTGGACTCATGGCATGAAGTTTGTACCAATCGAATACACGTCAAGTATAAAGACTAAAAAGAAACTTAATCAACAAAAAATAAAGAATAGAAATTAAAAGACACAGAGAGTTCTCTAAATTGTTTCTTTCGCCAAGAAAGAGGTTTTTTCCTCACCAAGAAGACGGTTGTCACAAAGATGATTATGACACCAAGACGTGTTGTACAACATTAGGGTTTACCCTAATGTTGTATATATACTAACCTATACATATCAATCCCAAGATTAAAGGGATTGTTTCTAATCCATACTAAGAACTGATATTATCACAAAGATATCGGATCTGTGATCTATTTTATGCTTATCTATATCATTATCTAATATAGAGAAGATTAAATAGAATAACTGCACTATACGTTGACGCTGATAAGATTGATAACTTGGCGTTGTCGATTTAGTTGATGTTGATGCTAACAGATAATGTAGAGTGTTTGACTCATCAGATCATAAGGTGTGACCTTACAATATCCCCTTATTTGAAGATGTCAAAACTAATCTTCAATTAATTGTTTAGCTCATACTCTTCAGCTTTAATGAATGCTCCCGCTGAAAATAAGAGTGACTTCCTATTTTTTGATTTTTCAAGCAGTTGAGAAAACAGATTCGGCTTGGTTATGAAGAGCAGCGGACGAACGAAGAAATGACAAGCTGAGGATGAATATGAACTAAGAATGTTTAAATCAACTTAACGCCCCCCTTAGCTTAACTCCCTCTTAGATTGATCTTGGTCCCCTTAGATTAACTCTTGGTTGCATATCCACTTCTCCCTTTTTTTGATATCAGTAGGAGAACAAAATTGAAGGAGAGTATCAGTGATATAAGTTTATAGTGTAGCATAGGATTGTGATGTCTATTGATAGTGTGGGTTTTAAACTATCAGTCATTGATATAGTATTGCGAGATCTCATCAGCGTGTGGTGTCATACGGTGAATCATAAATCTTTTTTATTAGAAGAGAAATGATAAGAGTGGAAAGGTATGTGTAACATATCACAGACGACGATATACCCATCAGCACAAATTTTCAAACATATATTAGTTTGTGGTTTTACAAAGTGAATCATCAAGTTTTATTAAGAAGATAAAGGAGATATTGTATTGTTTCAGTCACGCTGAGGTGAAGTCAGCGTGAATCACTAACAGTTTAACTCATCAACAAGAAGTGGTTAAGCTTCCTTATCATAGAGTAAGTTGTAATCTAGAATCAAAGATTCACCATTAATTCATAATGGTACCATGTCATACCTCAAACTAAGAGGTCAGGGACATGAATAACCTTTTTTCATTTAAGGACTAGACAAGTATCTCTTACGCTGATGACTATGCAATCAAGGTAAGCCATTGGGTTTTGCTCAATGTTTCAGCAGAACATAAGACTTCATGTAGATAGAAAGCATGCTTCTAGGGTCAGGTAAAGATTTATTTGGACTAGGCAATCTCACTTACAGAGTTTAGACAATGCTAGACAATCAGCATGAGAATGTGACTCAATGTTCTCAGCAGATGGTCTCGCTGATGAGAAGCTTAGAGAGATTTTGTCACATACAATAGCATGCTTCTAGGAATGATAAAGCATCAAAAGTTGAATACTAGGCTTAAAATTTCCACCGTCAAATTCCCTTTCATAAAAATGGTACAAAAGAGTAAACAATATAAGAATACAAACAAAAGAGTTAGTCAAACAAGAAAATAGTTTAAACAGGGAAATATGTGCAACTTTTTCAGAAAGGTGATTAAGTATCGTTCCATCAAATCTTGGAACTGAATGGTCATAAATGTACTTCTATTTTCCAAGATATCTGCCTCTTGAAATTTTAGTGCATTGATGGTTACCCTTTGCATCCATGACAGTAAGTGTAAGGCAAAGATAGTGTCTTCAAGAAAAAAAAAGTACATGATACCACTCTTTTTCTCAGCACCAAGAGCATTGAGATCTTTCAGCTCTTGCAAAATCTGAGAAAAGAAGATGTAGATAAATCTTAAATAGGCTAGAAAGATGTATGGGAGAGAAAAGAATACTTGTAAATAAGCAAATCTTAAACATATTATATAAACATCAATAAACATAATAAAAGTAGTATTTGTTTTTATCGCAATCAAATAGAAGCAATGTTAAATTAAAAGTTAGAGAACAATTAAATCATTGAAAGCATGCCAAGATCTGCAGTCAAGTTGTTAAAATTCTTTTCATCTAAGGCTTTAGTGAAAATATCAGCCAACTGATCAGTGAATGGAATGTAGAACAACTATACTTTTCCCTTTTTAAACTATGTCCCTGATGAAATGATGGTGGATGTCAATGTGCTTGGTCTTGGAATGTTGCACTGGATTTTGTATCATCTAAATGGCGCTAGTATTGTCACAACAGATGGGTGTCTTCGAGAAGTTTAGACATAGAATCCGAGCACACTACCTTCCATCGGCAACATATTCAACTTCAGCGGTTGAACAAGCTACTGATGTTTGATTTTTGCTGGACCACCTTACTAATCTATTTCCAAGCATTTGAGCTCCTCCTGAAGTACTTTTCCAATCGATCCCACATCCACCATGATCGGAGTCAGTGTATCCCACCAACTTGAACTCATAATCATGAGGATACCATAACCCAAGATTGGGTGTATGCTTTAAATACCGAAAGATTCTTTTCACAATAAGTAGATGAGATTCCTTTGGACTGGCCTGATAACGAGCACATAATATAGTAGCAAAAATAATTTTAGGACAACTAGCAGTAAGATAAAGTAGAGAGCCGATCATTCCTCTAAACAGAGTTGCATTTACATTAGCACCATTTAGATTAGTGCCAATAGACACTGACGAGGACATTAGAGTCTTGGTCGGCTTGCAAGAAGAGAATCCATACCTCTTCAACATATCTGCAATATATTTAGTTTGGCAAACGAAAATACCATAAGTTAGTTGTTTGACCTAAAAACCCAAAAAGAAAGTTAGTTCACCCATCATACTCATCTCGAACTTACTGGACATAATCTCTGCGAATTCTAAACTAAGCTTTTCATCAGTGGAACTGAAGATGATATCGTCCACATACACTTGGGCAAGAATGATATGGGATCCTGAATTCTTTATGAACAAAGTATTTTCAATCTTTCCTCGATTGTATCCATTTGAAAGAAGATAGATTGCCAATGTGTCATACCATGCCCTAGGCGCCTACTTTAAACCATAAACAACTTTATCGAGACGATACACATGGTTTGGAAATTTTTCAATTTTGAACCCTTGAGGATGCTTTAGAAAAACTTCTTCTTGAATATCTCCATGTAGAAAGGTAGTCTTGACATCCATCTCATAAACTTTGAAGTTCTTGAAAGAAGCAAAAGCAATAAACAAGCGATTTGATTCAAGTCTGGCAACCAGAGCAAAAGTTTCATCATAGTACAACCCTTCAAGCTGACAAAAACCTTAAGCCACAAGTCTAGCTATGTTTCTTATAACAATCCCATCCTCGTCCATTTTGTTCCTAAAAACCTAGTGAGTACCAATGATAGGCTTCCCTCGAGGTTTTGGAACAAGGGTCCACATATGATGTCTTTGAAATTCATTCAGCTCATCCTGCATAGCCTTGATCCAATCAGCCTCTTTCAATGCATCAACGACTTTTTTTAGTTTAATCATTGAGACGAAATTAACAAACATGCAGAAGTTGCTATTGACTCCGCTGCGGGTGAGAATTCCAAAATTTATATCTCCAATGATTTGAGAATCAAGATGATCTATGAGAATTCTTACATTTAAACTTTCTAATGTAGTACTTTAAGCAGAGTCATTTTGATTTGATGGTTCAAATTCTTCAGGGATGGTAGCCTGATCTTTAGAGATAGGTTGTGAACTGGTTAATTGATCAACATTTTGTACAACGGGCTCAACGTCACTTGGTAAAAACTCAGGAACGGGATCAGAGGAGCTGTAAGTAAGTTCATTCAAAATTGATGAGGGATGATCAAATCGATCATGAATGAATGAGTCTTCATCAAAGTTAACATGAATTGTTTCTTCAACAATTTGCCTTGAAAAATTGAATACTCAGATAGCCTTGGATACGTTGGAGTAACCTAGAAAAACTCCTTCATCAGCTTTATCTTCAAACTTTGAATGCTGATCTCTTTGATTAAAGATGTAACAAACACATACAAACAGATGAAAATAAGAGATGTCCGGTTTCCTTCCTTTCAATAGCTCATAAGCATTTTTCCCATGACGCTTAACAACGATAGACCAGTTTTGGCTGTAGCAAGTTGTATTGACAACTTCATCCCAAAATGACAAGGAAAGACCAGCATCAATGACCATAGTTCTTCCAGTTTCAATGAGAACTCTATTTCTTCTCTCTACAATACCATTTTTTTGAGGAGTTCCATCTACCGAAAATTTCTGAGAAATTCCTGAGATTGAGCAAAAATCTTCCACAGAGGAGTTTCTGAATTCAGTTCCATGATCACTACGTAATTGTCTTACTTTATGATCATAGAGTACTTCAAACTGCTTAATGAGGGAAATGATTTCATCAGCGATATGACTCTTCTTTCTTAAAAAGACAACCCATGTAAACCTTGAAAATTCATCCACAATGGCCAAAGTGTAGTTCTTTACAGCCCTTGATTTAACCGAAATTGGTCCAAACGGATCCATATGAAGAATATGAAGAGGTTTGACAATAGAACACCATGACTTTGTTGGCCTGAAGGAAGACTTGGTTTTCTTCCCTTTTTCACATGTTGAGCATAACTTGTCCTTGACAAACTGCACTTTAGGAATTCCCCTTACAGGGTGATTCACTGCAATCTTCGAAATATTCTTGAAGTTCATATATGATAGACTCTTGCGCCAAAGCTAATATAGATGAGATTGAGCACAAGAAAAGAAGCAACGACAAGGAGAATCGTTAGCAGAAAACATATCAGAACATAGATATCATTTTATCGATTTGCAGTAAGAACAGTGACATTCTTTTGATCAACAACCTTTCCTTCTCACTTGTTAAAGAAAACTTCGTAGCCAGCGTCATATAGTTGACTGACAGAAATGAGATTATATTGAAGACCTTTCACATAAGAGACATTCTTTAAAACAACGAATTTGCACTTGATATATCAAAATCCCTTCGTAGCTCCCTTTCCATTATCTCCATATGTAACAGCGGGACCATCTTTCTTTATAAAGTCTTCCAAAAGTGACTTGAAACCGGTCATATGTCTTGATCATCCATTGTCTAAATACCAAATATGCTCTTTACCCTGACATTGAGATATACAATAAGCCCCGAAACAAAAAAAATAAACAAACAAACAAAAATTTACACAATATACACTGACCCATTTGCAAAGGGTAACACAAAAAAAGATATTATAACAGTCATGAGGGAGACAGTTCAACGAGTTTCCGTTTTGGATCCACTTATCATTGTGAGTCATGATGTTGTCAGGGCGAACATAATTCTTTTCAAAAGTGCACTCGTTGACTATGAGAGGCATCCCCACATCGATAACAAACTTTGATTCCATAATTCTTTCCCTTAACATTAGATTTTGATTTCTTTTCAACTGCTGAATCGGAAGAACTTTTATTTTTTGATTTAAGAGTTCTTGATTCAGTTCTGGAACAAGGAATGTCATCGATTCTATGCTCAAATATTGCATTTCCATGAGGCTCATGATGCACTGAAGATTCATCAGAAGTAGAAAACTTTGATTGATCTTCAGGTTCAGATTTGCTAACTGGGCACTGAGGAAACATTCTAAGAATTTAGTTCACAGAATGAACTTCACCATTACATATAGGAAACTTTAGTAAAATTTTAGTGGAAGGAAGAACATACTCACGATGAGAAGGATCAAGAGTAGGTAATTTAGAAACACATTTAGTAATGTCATTAGAATCAGTAGAGCGGTGAGTATCAATTAAAGTTTGATTTACAAAATAAGAACTCACAAATCTTCAATTAAAACCTTCTTTTAAACAGTCAGCTATATAAAAGGTTTGCTTAGTCTCACCAACTTTGTTTAAGGAAACAACACATTCTATATCACCTCCAAGAATTTTCTCACACTGATTTGGAATCTAAGCATTAATAATTCTTATGAAATTAAAGTGAGAAGATTCCTAGTTTTGTTAAAATAATTTGAATGCCTTTAGCATGATCAACAGCCTTTTCTTTTTTAGTGTGAAGAAAAGTACTGGTCTTTAACTCAAGACTAAGAGCAGATTTTTGTTTATTTGAGACAAATAAATTAAAATGCAAGAGATCGAGTGTGTCATTCTTTTTTATATGATCAACAGAAGAAAATTCAACAAGATTCTTTACCTGATACGATGAGGTATCATCCCATTCAGACTTGAGATCCTTATCAGCGTAAGGAAGATCAGCATCTATGGTTCAAACGTTGGCATTTGAATCATCAGTGTAAGATTCAACAATCTTAGCAATGAGATACTTACCTTCATCGACTGAGGAGTTTTCCTTTTCAAAAGCGGATGATAAAGTGATCATCATCTCTTGAGCAGTTGAGCAGTTTTGGACCAAATGATAGGCAAAAAAAGGAAGTGAGTTTCCAATAGTAGTTCTCGCCTTTACATCAACATTTAGCATCCTTTTCTCTTCCTTGTTGTATCCGGGAATAGATTTCCCTTTCAGCTTACTACCAGAAGCACCATCATTGGTGGATTTATGCATAGCGACGATAGGACCTTTATTAATGACATCGATCATGTCAAAGTCCATGAACTTGGGAGCTTCCATGGCCTATGATTTCCATGTAGACAAGTTTTGTTGATCAAATGGAGGAATCTTTTTGCAGAAAATTGATTTTGGAGTGAGGGAGGTCGACATGATTACCTGAGTGTATCACAAACTTTCTCTGATACAAATAGGAGTTTTGAATCGATCGGATACACTTTAAGTATAAATACTAAAGAGAAAATTAAACAACGAAAAATAAAGAAAAAAAATAAAATACACAGAAAGTTCTCCAAATTGGTTTTTCTCACCAAGAAAGAGGTTTTTCCCTCACCAAGAAGATGGTTGTCACAAAGACAATTACGACACTAAGTCGTGTTGCACAACATTAGGGTTTACCCTAATGTTGTATATATACTAATCTACACATATCAATCCCAAGATAATTGTTTCTAATCTATACTAAGAACCGATCTTATCATAAACATATCGGATCTATAATTTATTCTATGCTTATCTATATCATTACCTAATATAAAAAAGATTACATAGATAACTACGCTATATCTGACGCTGATAAGCTTGATATGTTGATGTTGTCGATGTATTTGATGTTGATGCTGGCAGATAGTGTAGAGAGTTTAACTCATTAGATCATAAGGTGTGACCTTACATGGTGTATCATCGTTCCGTTGTCAACACGATTCTATAGGCTCGCAGCCTACGATGTTCCACCGTCAATTCCTTATATATATATATATATATATATATATATATATATATATATATATATATATATATATATATATATATATATATATATATATATTGACACACACACACACAAACAAACCCAATCCACCACAACAGGAAACTCGCTAAGCTAGTCTACTTTCCTAACATCATACTATAGTACAGCTATATCCTAACGTATAGAGGGTGCATACTATAGTATAAAGTATAGTGAGAAAAATCACTTGAACATTCCTTGAAGCAGCTACGTAAGTAGCTTTATTGACTGATTGACCAATACACATCAACCAATAATATACTATATTGGTGACTAAATATTTGATCGTAACGACTAATATTTATCTTCAGTTGGCTATCAAATATAGATCGGCCATTTAAGACAGTCAAGAGGTAGGACCATTTCAATATATAACTTTTCTAAAAACTAAAAATCATGCCAACATGTCTATCCTAGACACCTCTCCAGTAAGTAGATCAGTCATAACATTTAACTGGAATAAATGACTAATCTGGTACGCGTAGCTTCATAACAATGATTATGAAAATAATCCGTTATATGTAGAAGTAAGTATAACCTACTTGATTTTGACGAAGTCTGAATATCCGCGAGCACAAATTCGATGCCAAGTGTCTTTTCTCCTATCAAAACTTCCAGAGTTTCACTAAATAAATTACAGAATTCGAATTTGAATCACGAGGGACCGAAATGATAGATGGTGGGAGGACAAATTCTCGTTTGAAGAGAGAATGATGTAACAAATGAGGAGAATTGAGCTCTTATTGATAATTGAACTATTTTCATAAAGCCTACTTATAATAACTTTATGACTAAATGACCCTCAATAATATTATTTAAATAGATTCATTAGTATTTGTATTAAACTAATATCGAACGTATTCAATATTAGTCTTATATCGGCTGCATCGTCGATACGTTTCTAATGACTATATATATATATATATATATATATATATATATATATATATATATATATATATATATATATATATATATATATATATATATATATATAATACTATATTTTATTGTGTAAATATTCTTGTATACTAATTTGAAGCTACATAGGGTAAGAAATGGAAAAAATTTAAAAGTTTAAGGGTGTAATATGTAATTCTATAATTAATTAAAGTATGTTATTGATCACTGAAAATATCTTTGTGTGGAGCAAGGTGCTGGTTCGCAACCTACTATCTTCTCGTTGTCTTCAGATAATCGTAACTTATTCATATAAGCTACATTTTCGTTGTTCTTTATATCATCGGCTTCGTAATTATGAGTACTACAACTTTCATTTAGGCTACTTCACTTAAGACATAATGATAAGATTAAAAACTTAATCTTGAAGATCGATTAGATCTTAAACAGGTAAAATAAAGATTAAACAGCAAGAACACGAAAACAATAAACAACTCAAGAATGAATCAAACGTGTCAAATGATTATAAAACAACCCTCAGAAGAGCTCGATCAAGAACATCAACTGTAGAGGGTTAGAAGGTTTACAGGAACGATGAAGAAAATTAAAGCTATCGTAATTCTCTCTATTGTATTCTAGATCGTTAACCTAATATGCATGCAAGCATATTGTTATATAGTAAACCTAACAGGCTCTCGGTTGGACAGGCCCAAACCGGAGTACAAAACTATTAGACTATAAACCGAGCCAAATGACGCAACTCTTAAACGAATCTGCAACCCAACAATCTCCCCCTTTGTGTCAATTGGAGCGAGATCTTCACTTCTTGCTTGGGCCAGCAACAGCGACAGGTACCTTCTTCTTCACAGTCTGAAACAGACGAGAGATAAGAGCAAGTATCGTTTGTCTGAATCTGATGTAACTGTGAATCATATCATTGAAGTACTTGATATTATCCGCTGCATTCTCTTTACACCGATGGATGATCGACAACACATGCTCTAGACAAGCAGTGGTATAAAGATGTTTATCCGCTAAGGCAAAGAGACATTTATGTCCTTCTGCTCTAGTGAACATGACCGAATTACGCCTCGGGTCAATCTTGCCCATCTTCATCTGATTGAGATCACTGGCCGATCCAACAGGAGATATCTTCGGTTTCTTCTTAAAGACTGTGGCTATCTCCTGATCCATCAAGGTGACCTCCATGATGTAACAAACTATCATCCTTTTGAGATGGTCTATAATTGGACTATATTCAGCTTCATTCGTCAAAAGGATGTTATGCAGAACGATCCAATCATGGGGGTTGAGATTCGGTAGATCTGCTAAGGATATAAGATGATCGGTTCTAGCAGACCCTCTGATCACCCTGAACCGAACGTTGATGAATCTCCCTTCGGTATATGGCTTTAAAACCCGAACATTAATGATCTTCTGAGCGCTCCATGCTTGGTACTGTGGTTGAGCAGCCTTCAGATAGAATTCGATTAACTCCCGATCAACCTCAGGATTAGGATGAGGGACTTCAAAAATGTTGGAGAAGGCGTGGAAGATAAACGCCTTTCGGGTCAAGGGCATATCGAACTGTGAATCGACAGAATTGTAGCAGTCGAAGGAGATCACCGGTTCGAGCCATAAGATGCTTGGAGTATCTATGGCCTCCTTTATCATTCTCTCCCGAGTCCAAGCAAGGAAAAGAGTCTTCCTGCTCTCGAGGAGATCGTGGGCTTCTTTCTTCTTGCGTTCGGCTTCTTCAGCTTCTCGCGCCACACGAATGTTGTCATTTTCAACATTGCGACTATTTTTGCGTTTCACCAAGTCAGCAATGGTTTCTTTATCATCTTCATCTTCTTCCTCAGCTATATTCTTTCCTTTATCCTTCACACCCGAACCCGAAGTTTGACCAGTCGGAGGTGGTTCGGTTGTGTGAGCAGCTTTTGAGGAAGGAGGTGGTTTCGATCCTGACTTCACTTCTCCCCCTTGTTTCGGAGTGGACACGAAACTAGGTAGCCCTTCAATTTTGCTGAGAAGGTCCAGGGCAGGAGCAAGTTTTTCAGCAAGGGTTCGCCTCACCGAATGATTGAGAATCGGATTGTGTGCTTCCAGGATGTTGGATAGGGCAGAGTGTACATCCGAAACACATTTTTTGCTAACCTCCCGTTCGGATCGAAGAGCTTCAATCTGTTGCTGAGAGTTTGAAAGCTGAGCGCTCTTGACCTTGAGGGCGGTGGTTTTACTTGCAAGAACATCCATTAACGAGTTTTCGGCAGCGAGATCCTCTTGAAATTTAGTGAGGCGCTCGTCAATGGAAGCACGAAGGGCCGAGTTGTCGTCGCTGATGGATTGGCGAAGGGTAGCGAACGACTTCAACTCCGTTGAGACGAACGTGGCCAATTGTTGAACGATTGGTTCCAACGTTTTCTTTGTTGCCTCAGCGCTCTCCTATAAGGACTTTAACAGGGAAGAGGCGTCAGAGAATAGTTTATCGACTTTTGCAGTCGCAGCCTCACAAGCTTTTGTGGAGGCGTCTATTGCTGCAGTGGCAGAGGCGACGGAATCATGCTGAGCCCTGGAGAAGGCATCAACAATCTTCTGAAGAGCGGCTTTAGAGATAGAGGACTGAGTGTTGGAGGATGAAGCAAGAAGCAAGTCAACCTTCTCATGCAGCTCCTTAAGATGCTTCTTTGTTACTGGAGCATCGTCCTCGTCATCCCTTTGGACCTGAAATGGACTAAAGTAGACCGAATCGAAGGTCATATTTTCCCCGCCAAGGAAAGGGTTATCTCCATCAGAGGCATGATCTGGAGATGTTGGGGGTGGTGAAGCTAGAGGTGTTGTGGTATGTGTAGGTTCAGATTGAGTGTTGGTGGGGGTAGTTTCAGGTGGTGGTTGAGTGTGGATAGGTTCGGTTGTATGCTGGGTTTCGGTTGTATGAGAGGGTTCGGTTTGAGGTGGTTGTTCGGTTGCATCGGTATGAACCCCCGTATCAGATACGTTGGTTGTAACCTTTGCAGTTGTGGTTGTTGTATCAGTGAAAATGGGTGGAGGTATAGGGAAAGAGGTTTTGGGAATGGTGGTAGAGGGGTTTATGGTGGGAATGGAAGTAGGGATTGTTTGAGTAGGTGAAGGAATGGGTGAGACATGGATTTCCATGTCTGGGGTAGGTGATCGGGGTGGGGTGTTGCCTCTGGGAGGGTTTTCGCCTCTTTGAGAGCCGTCCGAACCCGAACTCTCACCTTCTGAGTCACTCGAAGAGGAAGCGATTATAAGCTTTCGCTTCGGTTGAGTCTTCCTTTTCTTCGGCTGCGGGGATTGTGCAGCTTTGGTTGGTTTCCTCTTCCTGGGAGAAGGACCTTTAGCCCCTTTGGTCACTTGCTTCCCTTTATCTGCCTTTTTGCCTCTATTAACCGGCTTATCAGCGTCATGGATGGACTTGAGCATTTCCTGTGTGAGTTCCCTCGGTCCTGACTGCTTGAACTCCTTAATAGTCCTGATGATCCTGCTATCAGATGGAACATCGCCGTACATTGTCTACGGAATGGAGCCAATGAAAGAAAACTTGGATGCATCTGAGACGATGATCTTCGTGGTATGAAAAGTACCGATCGAAGACATCGATGCACCGGCAGCAGTGGGGACATCGAACTTATCCATCGCCCATTTTGTGATGAGAGTCCAGAACCAGGCTTACGACACCTCAGAATGTCGTGAAGAAGAAGAGAGGCTCTAGATGAGTTGTTGCCAGAGAACAAACCCATAGTCAAGATTGACACCGTTGTAGACGCCATACATAATCGACAAGAAGAGTCGACTAGAACCATCGGATCCTGAGCTCCGTTCAGACAAGCCCTTGAAGAGGACTGTGAACATGCCGTTCCACTGTGGCGGCAAGCAGGATTTTTTAAACTTCGCTACGGAGGTGAGCGCCTCTGTGTACCCCATATTATAAAACATGTTGTAAAGATGCCCAATCGGAATCGTCTCCGGATTGATCCTTGAAGGGTCAGCAGCAAACCCTAGCAGTGTACTAAATCGTTGCCTTGAAATCGAGGTCTTGTGATCAGAAACCTCGAAGAACACCCTATCGACTGCTTTATCGTAATGTGCAGTCGCATACACCTGCGATAGGAGCTCCATCGGCACAGACTCAACCCTAGAAAGTGCAGGAGCAAGTTGTGAGTACTTCAGGCACTCAATGATCGGAAACATGTAGGAATCGTACAGCTGAGGGGTTAGGTCAATCACCAAACACTGTTGAGAGCGAATGAGAAGGATGTGTGAAGTGGCATGGACGGAGGATGATTCTGCCATTGTTGAAGTTGGGATGAAGAAGATGAAAAGTAAAGGCTTTAGGGAATTTTTGCTCTCTTGGAAAATCGGATGCAGTAAAGAGGTAAATGGGAGTGGAGACTGCCTTTTATAGTGGGTGAAAGGAGAGAGAAAAATATGTTCAAATCTTCTATGGAAATACGAAAAGGTTTTCCGGAATGACAGATTCGTGACAGTTAAGGCATGCGATGATCACGTAGGAGAGAGAGTGTCAGATTCCTTGGAACACGCCACCCAACAAGCGCCGTTTCAAAAGAAACCATTTCAAATTCACACGCGCCTGTTTAGTGCCAAAGAGGAACCGCTTGAAATTCATACACGCGTTCATTATGTCAGTTAAAGAATGGGCGTTTCAAATTCGAATGCGTCCCTTTTTAACCGCCGTTTGAAATTCAATCCTTTTATCTCCCGCCTGAGTCAGCAACCCTTCATCTTATCTTTTAAATGGCATCTTTTGTATTAATTTCCCACGTGGATGATTTTTTACCACGTCTTAATAATTAACCACCAATGCAATAAAACAGCCTGTAATTATTAGTACCAGAATTTAGGAAAATCAAAGATTTTCGTGCTAAGAGTGTAAAAAAAAAGAAACAAAGCAACTCTTTTTAGGAATAAATGTGATGTCAATAATGACACGAAACAAATGATCCCGGGCACGAATCTCTTCCTTCAAGATCAAGAGAGACCTTAAAGTGGTGATGTGGTTTCCCGTTGAATGACGATCAAACACTTATTAATAAATGTTGAAAGGCTTCTTTTAATTAGGCTTACTTAAGGGTGGCTTTCACTTTGATGCAACAATTCTAATCTTGAAAGAAGAAAGAAAGTGAACAAAGTACTTGTGAGACCGGTGTAGTCTGTTGAACAAGTAGGTAGGAATTAATTTTAAATTGGCTTGGAAAATATAAAATCTCAACAAAAAATTAAAAACTGGATCCCAAGGGAAGAAATGTTATGGTGTTTAACAATTTCATAGGAATCACACGAAATAAAAATTTGAGATTTCATCAAGATACATCCGTCAATTCTTTGGTGAAAACTTGAGCAAATTAATTGTTCACCGTCAATTCAGATTTGGTTTTGAATTTTGGGTTTCACTCAGCTCGTAGTGGCACGAAACTAAGATCATAAACACAGTTGTTGTGTAACCATAAACCTCAGTGGTAATTTCTGAGAGTTTCAAGGGTTACGTTGATGAAACGAATGTAATGGAGATGGTGTAAGAAATTAAAGTACCTCAGCTGCAAAAATAAGGACCAAGCAGAAAACTCTTATCTCATATGAGAAGAGAGTGAGGTAGCTCATGATTAGAATAAATGTGGTAGCCTACTTGGGAAGACAAGATTTGTTTATACCAGGTCATTAAGGCTATTATTCAAAATCTTATGAGGCTTGGGACACATACAGCAGCATGCTTCTAGGGACACTTAAGCGATCCAACAATTACATCCCCATAAACGAACGAACACATAAATAAAATAAGAAAATATTTTTGGAGTTTTTGATATATATTAAAAAAAGAATAAAAAAAATAAAAAAAATAAAAAAATAAGCAAGAGAAAAAAATAAGACTTAGAAAGAAAAAAACTTTGGAAAAATTAGGTAACCGAACCCGAACGTTCGGTTGGTTTCGGTTGAGAAAAGTTTTGAAAAACCGAACCCGAGCATTCGGTTGGTTTCGGTTGAAGAAAATTTTGAAAAACCGAACCCGAGCGTTCGGTTGGTTTTGGTTTTGAAAATTTTTGAAAAACCAAACCCGAGCGTTCGGTTGGTTTCGGTTTAAGAAAATTTTGAAAAACCGAACCCGAACCTTCGGTAGGTTTCGGTTTTGGAAAATTTTGAGAAACCGAACCCGAACCTTCGGTAGGTTTCGGTTTTGGAAAATTTTGAGAAACCGAACCCGAACCTTCGGTAGGTTTCGGTTTTGAAAAATTTTGAGAAACCGAACCCGAACCTTCGGTAGGTTTCGGTTTTGGAACATTTTAGAAAACCAAGGAATTTAGGCATGCAATCAGAAAATACTTTTGACAATAAGATAAACAACTTAGAACATGAAATGTACAACCAATAAAACTACCTTTGTGGTGATGAGCGAGTCAGATTATTTAACCAAACCTGAACGTTCGGTCAATTTCGCTTCTTACGTTTGAGGTTGAGAGGTAGTTTGAGGTACTGACTCTGATTCCATCATACCTAGCCCTTGTAAAATTCTGTTGAATGATGCTTCAGGAAGAGCTTTGGTAAAGACGTCAGCCAGTTGATCAGTGGTTCTTACAAAGTGTACTTCAACGTTTCCATCTTCCACATGATCTTTGATGAAGTGATACCTCAGTGCTATGTGTTTGGTTTTAGAGTGTTCCACTGGGTTATGACAGATCCTAATTGCACTTTCAAAGTCACAATATAGTGGGATCTTCTTCATATTGAGTCCATAGTCTCGAAGTTGACTCTGGATCCAAATCACTTGAGAGGTGCAGGATGCAGCGGCTATGTATTCAGCTTCGGCAGTAGACAACGACACGCACGTTTGTTTCTTTGATTGCCAGCTAACCAACTTCCCGTCAAGGAATTGACAGCCGCCAGTGGTGCTTTTTCTGTCGAGTCCACATCCTCCAAGGTCTGCATCTGAGTAGGCTTGAACGAAGAAGCCTGAGTTGGAAGGATACCATAGACCTAAGGAGGCAGTTCGCTTGAGATATCGTAGAATGTTCTTCACTGCAAGCATGTGAGGTTCGCGTGGGTTTGCCTGAAATCTAGCACAGTAACACACAGAAAACATGATGTCAGGCCTGCTAGCAGTAAGATACATCAGTGAGCCTATCATTTGACGATAGAGCATGATATCAACAGCCGGTTTGTCCAGGGATGGAGTGAGCTTGATGCCGAATGCCATTGGGACTTTGACTTTGGAGTCTCCCATCATACCAAACTTTGCTAGGAGAGTCTTCGTGTAAGCTTCCTGATTGATAAAGATGCCTTCGGGTCCCTGTCTAATGTTTAAACCAAGGAAAAAGTTAATAGGACCCATTGAGCTCATTTCAAATTTAGTCTCCATCAGCTTTCTGAATTCAGCTGTTAGGCTAGGATTCGTTGAGCCAAAGATGATATCATCGACATAAATTTGAACTATCATAAGGTGGTTACTTTCCTTTTTGCGAAAGAAGGTTGGGTCAACCGAACCTTGTTTGAATTTAGACATCTTTAAGAATTTAGTTAGCGTTTCATACCAGGCTCTCGGAGCTTGTTTGAGTCCATACACAGCTTTATCCAGAATGTAGCAATGATTTGGATATTTTTCGTTTACGAACCCAGGAGGTTGCTCCACATACATTGTTTCTTCGAGTTCTCCATTAAGAAAGGCACACTTGACGTCCATTTGGAAAATTTCAAAGTTTTTGTGGGCAGCATAGGCTAGAAATATTCTTACAGATTCCAGCCTAGCTACAGGAGCGAAAGTCTCTTCATAATCAATCCCTTCCTCCTGACAATATCCTTTTACTACCAGACGAGCTTTGTTCCTTATAACGTTCCCTTCCTTGTCCATTTTATTCCTAAAGACCCATTTGAGACCAAAAACCGAGGCATCTGGAGGAGTTGGAATGAGGCACCAGACTTTGTTCCTTTCAAATTCGTTCAGTTCGTCTTGCATCGCTTGAACCCAATCGGAGTGATCGAGAGCAGTGTTAACTGTCTTCGGTTCAACTTTTGATACAAATGAGTTAAACATGCAAAATTCAACTTTGGAAAATAAGGATGTCTGTTTTGCCTTGAGTTGTGATCGGGTCAGAACCTTTTCAGAGACATCCCCAACCACTTGAGTGATAGGATGATCTCTGGTCCATTTGGTGAGGGGAGGGTAGTTTGGATCAAAGGTTGGGTCCAGTTCAGCATTGATCATTTCTTCTGGCTCGGATTGGCTTTCGTAGTCGATTGACATATCAGCTTGCTCCCCCTCGATATGTGAGCTTTCTGGAATGCTTTGAGAAACTTGAGGTTTAGAGGTTTCTTATGGTGCTGGGCTTTCAGGCGTTGATGCACCTTCGGATGGTGAAGCACTTTCGGTTGGCAAAGTGCTTTCGGTTGGCAAAGTGCTTTCGGTTGGCGAAGTGCTTGGCTCCCCCTCAACATGTGAGCTTGGCTGGGATGATAATGGTGGATTCTCCCCTTCGACTGAAGCATTGGGTGATGGAGGTTCGTCAGAATTCGATCCTCCTTCATTCATTCTTCTGGCAGCTTCTTCGACAATTTGCTTCATGTGGTCTACCTTGTTGTCTGCAGCACCTGCTTCTGAGAGATTAGCTTTCTCTGGTTCATCAAATAGCTCCATAAACTTCTCGAATAGATTAGCGATCGAGACTGTGACTTGGCCAGTTTGAGGAAAGATTTCCCCAGCAGTGTCTTCATTGGCTTTTAGCTTTTTGACATAGCTATCATCGAAAGTCACGTAATAAGTCTCTTCGATTTTCCTCGAACGCTTGTTTAATACTCTGTATGCTTTGGAAGTGAGAGAGTAGCCCAGAAAGATTCCCTCGTCGGCTTTGACATCAAACTTGTTGCGGTGTTCTTTAGAGTTAAAGATGAAACACCGTGAGCCGAACACGTGGAAAAATTTCACATTGGGCTTCCTATTGTTGAGAATCTCATAAGGTGTGAGCGGAATCTCTTGTTGAGATATGACCTGTTATGTGTAAAACAAGCAGCAGAAATAGCATCAGCCCAAAAATAAAGAGGTAAGGAAGCGAAACTTAGCATGGTTCGGGCAGCTTCAAATAAAGATCGGTTTCGTCTTTCGACAATTCCGTTTAGTTGAGGTGTGTAGGGAGCTGAGAAGTTGTGACTTATTCCCTTTTCTGCCAGGAATTCTTCAAATTCTTTATTTTTGAATTCTAGACCATTGTCGCTCCTGATGTTGCGAACGACCTTCTTGAGCTGTACTTCAATCTGCTTGATGAACACTTTCAGCTTATGAGTCACTTCAGATTTAAGCTTTAGAAAGAACACCCATGTAAACCGCGAAAAGTCATCAACAATAACAAGAATATACTTGCTACCACTGATGCTTTTGATAGATGATGGACCACACAAATCAATATGAAGTAATTCGAGTGGTTCAACAACTTTAGTGTTAATTATAGATGGATGACTTTGACGACTCTGCTTCCCCATTTCGCATGCAGCACACAAATGATCTCTATCATACTTGAGCAGTGGAAGACCTCGGACATGACCTCCAGTGACAAGTTTGTTGATATCTTTAAAGTTGAGATGAGAGAGTCTTCGGTGCCACAACCAGCTTTTTTCAGATTGTGCTTTTGATAACAGGCATATAGCTGGGTTTCCTTTGATGGGTTTGAGGTTTAGAGGAAACATTTCACCCTTACGCTCCGATTTGAGAATAACTTTCTTTGTCTTCTTCTCAATAATTTCAGAACCCTCCTCGTCAAATGAGACTTTGAGACCGGTACCTCCAACAAGCTGAGATACACTGATGAGGTTGTGTTGTAGTCCTTCCACGTATGCCACCTTCCTTATAGTGAAATCACCATTGGTAATCATTGCGTATCCCTTTATGGTGTCGAAGGAGTTGTTTCCAAACTTGACGTTGCCACCATTTGTAAGAGACCTGTATTCCCTGAGCTCTTCTTTCCTCCCTGTCATGTGACGCGAGCAGCCATTATCGATGTACCATTCTTCGTCAAACTGCTCGTCACTGATAACCTGCAAAAATTAAGCAAATTTAGGAACCCAAAGTTTCTTGGGTCCATGTGAGCCTTTCACAGGTACAGGAATAGTAAGAGAGATGTCAACAAGATATGTTCGTTTTATTAGTGTTGTTTCATCTTTCTTTTTGATGGTAAAAACTTTGATTTTATTAGGATTAGGTGCGTTCGGTTTAGACTCTGGTTTGGATGCCGAAACCTTCTGTTTGACCTTTTGTTCAGCTGACGAATGAGATTTTTGAGAATGAACAGAATGAACTTTAGAGCGAGATGGAGATGAATTGGAAGAATTAGAAGAATTAGATGAGTGAGATTGAGAGGGCTTAGATTGAGATGACTTCTTGGCCGGAGACTTTAGGTGACCCTTTTGCTTTTGATCATTGGTGGGACTGACCTTAGAGTTTTGATCTCTTTTGATTTCAGAAAAGAACCTTTGCTTTCGGTTGGTTTCGTTCTTTGAACCGTACCTTTGCTTTCGGTTGGAGTCATCCTTAGAACCGAACCTTTGCTTTCGGTTGTTGTGGCTCTCGTGCTTTTCAACAGAATTATTCTCAAACTTTAGGTTCTTGTCTTGATGTGAGAAATAAGCATTCTGGGATTGCCAGAATTGTTTCCTTTCAGAGAGATTCTTCCTGTATCTCTGATTCCTTTGACGTTTCTGATTCCTCATCTGCTTCGGTTGATGATGGATGTTGGCTTTCATTTTTGGTTTCTCTTTGACTGGTTCACTTTGAACTTAGGAAGTTTCACTTTGAACTGAGGAACTAGAGGGAATGTCTTCTTTTGCCAAACTTCCATTTTCTTGAGGAATATCTTTCGTACCACTGGTACTTGGCACATCAAAATTATCAGGCTTGTTCAAGGGTTCTGGCACGTATCTCCCTTTACTTTTCCATGAGGTCCTTTCAGATAAGCCTACCGTTTCATCAGCATTATCGATTGGAGCTGACCAGAAGAACTCATCGCAGCCATCAACATTGTCTTCGTTTACAATTGTTGTGAGTTCAGCATTCTGATGTTCGGTTACTCCTGTGACCTTGTACAGTTGATTTGGAGTGGTCCTAACCTTTTGATATACAACGGCTTTCTCTGCTAAGATCGGGGACTTTTGTTGGGACAATCGAGTGAACTCCACTGAATTTTCTGAAATTAGATTCTTGTGGTTTTCAGGTTCACTTTTCACAAATTCTGAGCAGTCAACCGTGTCCTCTACAGAAATTTCACTCATATTGTCATCCTCATTAAGCTCAGATGCATTTTCAACATCAATTTTGTTTTTTGAGCTTAAGTTGGCGTTTAAAGAGTCAAATTTGGGTATGGTTTCGGTTCTCAGTTTCAGTCTATCATTTTCATCCAAAAGGTTTTTGAGCATGTCCTTATGGTCCTTGGATTTAATGAAAGATTCAATTTTGTCCAGTCCATACATATAGGTCGGATTGACGTCATCAGATGATATCATACTCTCACAATTATAAGCTTCAGCATCAATTTCATCCTCCTTAAACTCAAGGAAGGGCAAAATCATGCGATGAATCTTTTGTCCTATTTCACAATCCAAGTGAAGCTGAGTAATATTAGTGTAAAGACGTTTTGCAATCAAACAAAAAACATTTCGCTGTTTTAACAGCTTTAAATTGTCTCTTTGTAAATAAATGTTTTCATCTTTTATTTTGACTAATTCTGACTCCTTCAACTGGATCCACATGTGCCGTTCCTCACTCTTCGAAGACACCCTGCTTAATTGATCAGTTAGGTTAGAATTGGTGACTCGAGTTTGAGTTAAACTACTATCAAGATGAGATATTCGTGAATTAACACTTTTTAGTTCTTTTTCATATGAGCATTGTGGTACTTTAAATGAAACAAAAACCGATTGTACCTTCTTGATCAGTTCATCGAGCTCGTTGAACTGCATGCTGAGCGGTTTGGCTGTAAAGCACATATCCTGCTGCTCCTTCAGTTCATTGCTCCCACTATCAGTATTGTATCCCCTCATCTAAGATACGTCAGACACCATCAAGCACCTTCCTCCACTGCTTTCCTCTTTTTCCACACAAGCCTTTCCATGTGAGGGCTTCCTCACTTCATCGTCTTCAGAGTCGGTTGACCAAACTTCCACGCCACCGAACTCGTCATCAGCAACCGAACCCTGCACAATTAGAGCATTCATGGAAGGGTTAGCGGTAGATTTCTTCTTCCTTATCTCATCAAGCTTTTTCTGCAGCAAAGCTTCCTCATCCTTTTCAGCCATCTTTTTGAGGACACAATCCTTTGCATAGTGGTTTTTCCCTCCGCAGTAGTAACAGCTTACTCCAGAATCACCCTCTGCCTTCGGTTCCTTCTTAGACTCTTCAACCTTCGGTTCATCTTTAACCTTTTCTGAACTATAACTCCCCTGCCAGTTTCGGTTTTTGTTGTTGGGGAATCTCTTCTTAATGAACCTCTTGGGGTTAGACACCATCATAGCATAATCCTCAGACGTGAGGTCATACTCCTCCAAGTTGAGGTCTTTGTCCTCCATCATAGCTTTACTTTTTGACAGGAGGGCCAGCGAACCTAGGCTTGAGACAACATTCTTTTCCTGCAGCACAATCTTCTCCTGAGACTTGAGAATACCCACCAGTTTCGCCAAAGAATATGATTTAAACTGCTCATGGGCTTTAACTGTAGACACCACTGCTCTCCACTCTGATCTTAGACCATTTAAAAACATAACCTTCTGCTCAATAAGCTTCCTTTCGATGTCATGTTTGATCATCTTGCTGAGAAGATGATTGAAGCGATCGAACATTTGGGTCACAGTTTCTTCGGTTCCTTGCCTGAATTCTCCAAACTCAGACAAGAGTAAGGTTTGGATAGAGTGTTCAAGATCCTCGTCTGTAGAGTACAATTCAAGTAGCCTATCCCAAACTTCCTTTTCCGTCATGCATGAACTTACCAACCTGAAAGTGTCGGACTGAAGGCCGAATCTGATCAATCTTAACGCCTTGATATTGCACTGGAATTTATCTTTTTCATCTTGCGCAATATCTTTAACATCCTTCAGGAGATCATTATACTCCTTTTGAGTTTTGATAATCCTTGAAGTTGCAGAGTGAGAAAACGTTCCATTAATAATTGCTTCCCAGATGAGGTATCCATTATCCTCAGATCCTATAACATAATCTTCAAAGTGATGCGCCCAGACTTCATAATCGTGGGTGTATAGGATGGGAATCTTCGTTGTTGATCCAATGCTGTCTGAAATATTGATGGGATTCGATTGCGACTTGTCCATAATGATCGAATAACCTGTTCAAAGATCAGACTTGTAATAAATCAAATTAGGGCAAAACAATAAATATCAAGATACGTCAATAATGAGATGACGGCTCAATAAATATCAGTAATTGCGGAAAACCCTAATTGAAACCTTTTTCACAGAAAAGAAGTGTATCGATTACACAGCCTCCTGCTCTGATACCAATTGATAAGATTAAAAACTTAATCTTGAAGATCGATTAGATCTTAAACAGGTAAAATAAAGATTAAACAGCAAGAACACGAAAACAATAAACAACTCAAGAATGAATCAAACGTGTCGAATGATTATAAAACAACCCTCAGAAGAGCTCGATCAAGAACATCAACTGTAGAGGGTTAGAAGGTTTACAGGAACGATGAAGAAAATTAAAGTTATCGTAATTCTCTCTATTGTATTTTAGATCGTTAACCTAATATGCATGCAAGCATATTGTTATATAGTAAACCTAACAGGCTCTCGGTTGGACAGGCCCAAACCGGAGTACAAAACTATTGGACTATAAACCAAGCCCAATGACGCAACTCTTAAACGAATCTGCAACCCAACACATAATATATTCCGCTTTCATTTTATATAAACAATATTTATATTTATATAGTGAAATGATCTTCCGAAATTCATAACTGCTTCATACGATGTCAAATTTTGTCATTCATTATACTTACGGGTTCATATTTTCATTTAGTATAACTTTCGTATGGATACTTTGGATAGAATGCAACATATTTTCACTTTGAATTTCGTAAACAAACATTTATAATAAATTATATTGTAAATGAAACAGGGTGTTACAACACTCCTCCACTTACAAGGATTTCGTCACCGGAATTTGACTTTGACTTAACTTCAAGATAATGCTTACGCACCATCTCCTCGGGGTTTTTCAGACCAACTCAAAACCTAGCCAATCCAGCCATATCCATTCCACCCGTATGTACTTAACCAACCAATACACTTTGTTTTCTTCCTCACACCTATCCAAGAACTCCTTGTGAAGTCTCCCAAAATCAAGAACTCGTCGATATAAACTTCTAGAATTTGTACTCTACAACTAATTATCACTTCTTGATGTAGGATGTTGATACATTCCTATGACGAGAAATACTACTAATCCCACTATCAATGAGTACATGGCGCAAATCATTCATAAAGGGCTTCTGGTATATCGTCCTAACTTCCTGTCAAAACAACACCTTTCCAAGGTATACCTTACCTAACAACTCACAACCTTACACTGCAACGAGTCTTTTCACCTAGTTTAAGTTCTTAACAACCTAAAATCATCGTAGGTTACTAAAGCAAACTCACTGGTTTGAAAACTTCTAGAACCAATACTCTAACACTGGTAACTGGCTCTTGATAAGGCTCTTATTTTTTCAAACCACCAAATAATAATGAACACTAGGTAATCACTAACCTTCCTGCAAGGCTCTAACTAATTTACCCGCATAAAAAAACTGTTGATTGAGCAAATTTCACACATATAGGTTCACGATAAGTCGTGAACTCATTCATCTACTGGGACTATCGTCTCACAGCGCACCGCTATTCTTGTCATCATCCTAAATCCTTGGTGGGTCTGCAGGCTCGCAACCGTCATCCCACCGACCTAAAGGAACCCAGTTATCATCCTCCCACCTAGAAATACATCAAATGCAACATGCCTCTGCTAGGTAGCCTCTTGATGCTAATACTAACCCGAGGCATGTAATCGATACAACAATGGATGCTAAAGTCTAATTGTTACCTTACATCAAACTTTAAAGGCTATAGACTAACTATATTATGACGTCAACACTCGAAATCTATAGATCGATTATAACCCAAAAATGCATATCTACTAAACAAAATATTAATTCAATGCCAAAAATATTAAAGCATTAGCAGACGAATACATAGTTTTACGTATTCAGAAAGCAAGATAGATAGTCGAATGATTGTCCCTACTCGAAAGCAATAATCATACAAGAACCATGTATTAAAATCGGACCAAGAGTTCTTAGGCTATCTCATTCAGATCACATGTAACCCATAAGACACCCACTCAAGGATTTATCAATTGAACAAAACTCTTAGTTGAACGAACATGTCGATGAAAACTTACACTAGTCACCTATAATCCTCTGTGCACTATATTACACCAACCGAACCATGCACCAAAATACTTGAAAAGTTTGAATATATCTCTAACCATACCCTATTGGCATACAACAACTCTTAATTCCAGAGGGGGTCTTCAAAACCCCTTAGCCGAATTGCATACAAAACCCTAAAAGGTATAATCATGATACGAAACTAGTTGGCTAGGCATCCAAGCCTCCTGCAACCAAGGTAACACTTCAAATAATTGAAAAAAGAGTCGCTCCCTTACCAGGAACCTTACCACTTCATGGTAACAGCCCTAGAATAACTTTAGTTTCCGATGATAACATCAAGACCGATTGATTGAACATGGATCAATGACTCGACCCACCAATCCTATATATGCCACTAATACATCAGCAAACCTCAGATGGTATTTTTGCCTCTTTTAATGGATATAGTCTATCCCAAACGATCCCCGTCGAGGAGGATTTTATTCTACCTATACCCATATGAATTGACAAATTTAAAAGATCATGCAAAGAAAATGCATTATCTTCTTACATCGACCATACCACTGTCAATCCTTTTCGTAGGATAACCAAATCCTTAGCACGATCTTATCCAAACTCTCTAAGTGTGATGCACACCTCGAGTAGTCCATCTTCCTTCTACACGAAGCACTCGACGCTCTCGATGGTAACCAACTCAACCAAGTGAATTCCTACATCCTTGCAGGTACGAACCAATATGGTTCTTTTGACTATCTAAGTTGTTCCTATGAATTCAATGAACTCCTCAATCCTACCTGATGCTTGGAAGGAAAGTCTAACAACTCCAAGAGAAGTACATCGGGAAAAAAATTTAGCCTAAAGGTTTCCTAATAGAAGACTTCCTTATTCTTTCACTCGTTTAGCAAAAACTTAATCTAATAATCCCCACCTACTTGTACAACTGCTTTTTGGACCTTGGCGTCGAAACCGAAGTCAAGTTTCCCTTTGCACTTCTACCCCCAAATAGTTGGTTCTCTCCCACTAGGGTTCAAACCATCATCTACTACTTCCTACAACCGATCAAAGCCCAAGCTGGCTCCGCCTATGTGATTTGTATCCCTCTTTCGACTTGGAAGAAACTCCTGATTGTCATATCAATGAATTTGATGCTCCCAACATAGCATTATTCTTTGTGCCCACAGCGAGTGATCTTTTCACATTACTTTACCAAACCCGAATAAGATCACGACAAGAACAAACTCATCAACTAACACATACTTATAACAAAATGGTACAAGATGGCATTACCAACGTGATGGAAATTACAACCAATAATGATGGTTGGTGAACTTAATACTATCTCTCCCTGTTCTTTAGGACAATCAACCTTGTCACGCTCCAAATGACCCTTCTGTAATGACCCTCCTGACTGATGGGTTTTGGTCATAAGACATCCTATGTGCTCATACAAACCCCAATGCTTGGATCTAGGTTTCTCTATTGTACATGCAAGTTATCCAAGGCTATAAACCCTAATTCTAGCATTCAAATAATCATATTAACATGAGAATAAGTTTATAATGTTACCTTGATTGTTATGTAGCAATAACAATCCCAATTCCTCCTTGAATTGACTTTGGAAGGCTTAGAGTCACAAGTGTCACTCCTCTAATGGTTCACAAACACCAAGAGCAAATGGAGAAGGTATAAAGAGAGAGGAGAGAGGTAGGAATTCGTCCTTAGGACTTCTTGGGAAGGCTTGGACGAATTCATGAGCCTTAGGGGGTTTATATAGGTGTAAAGATTAGGGTTTTAGTCCTTATCCTTATCTAGTTGCTTGCCCACCAAGCAACCATAAGATAAGTCTTAGAAACCCTTATCCTAGTCGAATTCTAAGGCATTATCACCTTAAATTCGTTCACCCTATATTTAAGATAATTCTTACCTTATTTTGTAACTAACACATAACTACAATTCAGCCCCTCTAGTTTAATTAATTACACTTGATCACAAAATTAATTCTTAATTAATTATTGACCGATATTAATTAAACAAATATGATTTCTCCTTTAATATATTATTCTTATAACATATTAATAAATCATAATAACCTCTCTCTCTCTAGTTATTTCTCCAATCAAGTTGCTTTGGTGAAGGCAACCCAAAACGACCATGCACCATCGGGTCAAATACATACCAAAATAGTTATGGATTTAGATACTAATCCAACAGTCTCCCACTTGGATAAGTCTAACAACTATTCTGCGTATGACTTCGGATCCCGATCTACAATCGCAGCTTTCCAAATCCGCTGTCAACTCTGATCATATCAAATACGTGTGTCCTTAGATAAGGGATCATATATTCCTCCATTCTAGATATCATATGAGATATGATTTCAAATCATTCTCTTTGTACTACATCTCGATTTCTGATTTATGACGACTGACTAATTGAACAAATCAAATTAGCCCTAGCCCGGCCGAGCATTTATGTTTGTCATCACTAAACCATCGAGGGGCCCAAAGATATCACTTTTATTCTAGTTTGAATAAAAGGAATGGATAAACTTTGATACAATGCCCGCTTGCACTCACGCACCAAATCACACACAACAATATGTTTTATAACACCAAGTTACTAGTGCGTTTACATATAATCAATGTGCAACCCATTCGCAAGATACAACTCACACATCTCGGTTTCAAGAATATAAGATGTTATCGTTTCACTAATCACTCGTAATACAATTCATGGAGTGATCCAAGTGAGCGTGGGTTTAATCCAATGCTCAAATCATATTCATAAGCACTCATGAACGTTGCAGCAAACATTTGCTTAAGTCTAATGCTCTTTAGACAATCCACACACCAATTCACGACAGTCTTCATTCATATCTACTTCCAACATATGAAAAACTGTGGCCCGTTTGAATAATTCGATTATTCTTAATAAACTCAATTATTCTGGAAGTCAAAACATGCAAATGTGAAACACAAAAATAATACTAATCCCATATGGCCTCAAACCTTTGAGTATAAATAAAACGCCTTTTATTTATCACCATATTGATTACTCATTATTTGTCGTTTCGGGTAATCAACTTCTTACTTGAATTATTACACTTGTCCCATGCTCCTAGCATGCACACAATGTTTACCTATGGTTCTTACTTTTGTGAAATAGACAAATTGAAGAGATTTCCAATCATTCTCATTTTACAACTCCAAATCCTTTTTCATAAGTGTAATAATATCAAATTTTTGCTGCTTATAGAATATGCTAGATTCTAACACTTTATGCAACGATCCTTTCGTAATGTCACTGCACCAAAGTCACAAAGACTATTGCCAATGATATTACAAAGTCCTCTAATGGAGATTGTTAACAGACAATTCCTTAGATATGATGTCTCTCTCTCTCAAAGTACATTCATTTGAACATCCTTTTGCATAAAAGTTTCTAATCTAGACATAGATTTTCAATATTTACTTTTTAATATGGACACGCTTCCATATTTTCCTCATGACAACTCATTCTTAATAAAATCTTTTCTATTTGTAATGATGTCGATATGATCCATCCAATATGGAAACATTTCCATAATTTCCAATACTATACTTCCAACTACTCACAAGCGACCAATTCTCGTCGAACTTTGAATTGTCCTTTGATAGTTGTTTAATTATTTTAGTCAAAACCAATTCTAGTCCCTTTTCCCTCTAAATGCGCTAGACATTTGGAAAATTTTAGAATGGTCAAACATTAAAGCATTTGCAATCGATCCTATGCTCGAAGCGTATGGGACACGACGCATAATGTTTTATTTGCTATGTTCTCAAAATTCGAATTGTGAAGAGGAATGCCGTAATCATAATCGAAATTTTAAGAACACACTATGTACCTTTGACTAAATTTATTAACATTCCACAACCTAATCCTTTAGATTTGAAATGAAGCATAATATTCTCTCCCTTAATTATAGCAAAACAACTATTCCATCCTTACGACTTTGCAAAGAATGACTCTTGTTCTCTATAATTAATATTGCCAACTTGCAATACTTTCCATAATAATCATACAATCATAACTTTTATGCTCCCACTATCATTATGATTACTATAAAACATAACACTTATGCTCCCACTAGCTTCGACTTGTATTCAAAACATCTTAACTTCTAGGAAAAACAATACTTATTGAATTTCTTCAGTTCATGTTTCTAATACTTAGTGCTTTGATAATCTTTTATCAATGCTTTTTGAACTTATACACCTTTGCCTTAGATAGTTCATATGTGTGTCTAAACGATTAAGACTAATTGCCAAACCTTACAATTCAAATCATGGAAAGGGATACCGTAACCATAATTGAATTCGAGAATGCAATTTTACAATCACTATCTTCTTAAAATCTTTCTTAGTGAAAGCATTTCTTCACAATCATTTTCATGAAGGAGGAAATCTTATGACACTTAGATTTAAAGCGGTGTATTTGTTCCTATCCATGTGAATTTGTTAAAACCAAAGTTTACGACAAATTCAAACTCATATGGATCGAACTTTCTTAATCTTAATTTCTTGCCTTATGGTAGCACAGCTGCCCACCACGTCTTCCAAGTAGTTAAGCAGCTCACCTTCCCTTATCAATGTACCTTTCATTTATCAAGGTGCCTTGCCTTTTATGCATTCAAAATGAGAACTCATAGGACTCACATGCATAATTAACTCAATTGGAACAGCACAGAATCAAAATCTTGTCAACACGATAGGTTGTAAACCTCAACTCGTGTGCTAGCGATGATTGATAAGGTTTATTTGATTTGTTCTTGAAACCTTTCAAGACCATTAAGACTCCCACTGACTCCTTGACATATAAGATTCTTTTGTCAATAACCATTTCCTGACAAACAAATATTCAAGAGTTAGTGTAGCTTTTATCAAAACACTTCATAAATTGGTCCAAGTTGGTCTTTGTCTTATTCAAGACATCACAACTTTCCACATTTTATGAATGTTATAAACCTTTAATACTTTTCACTCATTGCCACAATCTTAACTTTAAGACTTGTTATTGGAACGAAGTATGATAGACTTCTTGATTTAACCATTTCTTCAATCCTTGATTCCTCTTCTTAAACATACAATTGTACTAAGACTCACTTAGAGGATCAATTGAGATATGGTTCTTAATCATTAAGACCTATCATAAAGCATAAAAGCTACTCTCCCTTCTTCTTAGAATGGAGAAACTTTTATCTTTCTGCCTACTTGATTCTTCTTATTCGTTCTGGTATTGATCTAAACCTTTTAATCAATTCAGAATTACACTTAATCTTGTAAGTATAATCATATTTACTAAACCTTTAATAAATCATGACGAATATCTTTGTTACTCTTATGGTGAACTTGATCAACACACAACTTTGTGTACTCGATCTCCTAGTCCTTCTCTTGACACCTTGTCAACAAATTAGTCTAATTTCCAAATAAGAAATTTCTCATTCATCGTGCAACCAAGTTGCATGATTCCAAGTTTCTGTCCAATTGAAACTTGGGCGATGAGAAACTCTCCCTATTTGGTAAATTCTCGACTTTCCATAAATAACATAATAAGAACCAAATCCATTATTGCTAATAATAGAAACATTTTAACATCTATTTTTCATACACGCCATTATAAGGATAAATAAATAAAATTTAAAATCAAAATTTATTTTATTGCGGAAAAATTTGTCCTTACAATGCAACTCATTGAAAAACTTATGCTAATACATCTTTCTTAGCAATCTAATTCTAACTCTAAGTAGTAGCTCAAGAATCTAATCTTTGAGAAACGCGATCGAAATTCATTCCTTCACGGTTAGATTCTGCTCACTTCTTCCCTTAAGCTTCCTTTCTTTTCTTTGATCCTACAAAACATCAATTGTAATCTTATCACATTATGTATTCAGAATCTAGAATGAAGCTTAAAAGAGTTATTTAATGGATTTTACCTAAATTAGAGCCATATGTTTCGACTCTCCTGTCTCTTAAATCTCTTAGGTAAATGGGGCAGCTTTGTCTCCAATGCCCTTTCTTTTGGCAATAAAAGCAAATTGACTCTTTTAGAACATGACATGGAACTACTTCAGACATTGTCTTTCTCTTGTGATCAAACTTTTCGATCATAGCATGTCTTTCGTTGCCATTGTCTATATCCATAGAGGTCTCGAATGCAGATTCACCAATCAACTTTGCTTTCCTATTGCGCCAAATCATTGTTGATTCAGCAGCACTAAGCATATAGGTGAGATCTATAAGGGTCATGTCGTAGTTCATCATATAGTACTCTCTTACGAACTCACTATACGAGTTAGGAAGTGACTGAAGAACCCAATCAACAGCCATCTCCTCACAGGCAACGGATCCCAACATTCTTAACCTATCAATGTGTGACTTCATCCCTAGGACGTGTGCACATACAGACTTTCCTTCTTTATGTTTACTTGCCAAAAGGGATTGAGTGATCTTGAACTTTTCAAGCCTTTGAACTTGTGGGTTAGGGAGAATAATTGGAGGAGGTAGAGGAAGTGAAGCATGATTTCTTGTTCCTCGATCGAATCGTGGAATATCATCTTCATGTGGAATGCTTGTTCCACAGGATTTGAGAAGACCATAGTTGTCGAACTTTGACATCTACAAAACGGGAGAAAAACGAATTCAAGTTAGTTGATAGATTGAGTCCTTATTAAATCACCCAAATCAAATACTAAGGCTAGGACCCAACACAATATTCTATAACTCGGGAGAGGGATGTCGTAACCCTAATTGCAGAATATTTGAAGGTAAGTGAATGACGATTCACTAATTTCCACCATGAAAAACGAAAAGGAATTTAAGTTTTAAATCTATGAAAACTCCTAGATCCTTTGAGATTCATTGAACTTTCAATGGCATGTTTAAATCTCGATATGCCCCTCTAGTTTGTGACTGGGATGCCTAGGATCACAAAGCGGGTGTGAATAACCATGCAAACTTACATGGTGCCCTCACATGTTACGCTCACCTATTCGATGTGCCGGTAAACCACAAACGCTCCACCGAACTATGACAAACATTGAGTCACCCTTTTCTACCTTTGCTTAGAACCATTTAGTGTGCCGCTAAACCACACATGCTCCACTAACGTCTTCGCAAGGGCACAAAGTGTAATTTCATGGAATTGCATCAATTCACTTTTACCTAAGTAACTAAGATTGGGAATTTTATGAAAACATTTAGTTACTTTTATACTTCATTATACTTATAATGGAAGGTTTTGTCCTGTCCTACCCGTTCGGCTAACGACCCTCCACTAGTCAAGAGTGTGGTGGGTAAGAGTGGATACCCATTCAATCGCCATTTTATAGGCAATTTCCTTAAACACCCCTTATAGACCAGCTTCGTGAATGAGGCCTACTAACGGTAAGACTGACTTTTACTCATACATATATATAATGTTAGACTTTTAATGTTATATATAGTATAGGGTGGATTTTAATACTTTTAAAATACTACGTGGTTAAATTTAACAATTATACCTTTAATTCAATTAAATTGTAAACCTAAACTTTTATGGATTTATTAAACTTCTTTTAATTATACACCTTAATTAATTAATAAAACCATAAGGGTGTGATTTGAACTTTTTCAAAACTATACTAGAGTTTTAGAATTTAGCATTCCTAATTAAACTTTTAATCAACTTTTAAATTCCAAAACTTTAGGGCAAGTTTTGAAACATTTCAACACATCAAGGTTTAGAATTTAAATATACATCAAAATTAAACCATTTAATCAAAATTTAAATTCCAAAACTTGAGGGCAAGTTTTGAAACCTTTTTCAAAACATTAGGGTTTCAACTATTTAAATTTCAAAACAACAAAACTTTTGGGTTCAAATTTAAACTATAAAACCTAAAGGGCAAAATATGAAACTTTTCATAACAACAAGGATCAAATAACAAATAATCTAAATTAACAATTTATCACATAATTATCCATATTTGATTTATTTAATGATTTCTTGCAAAACAATTTATCAATTTACTCAAAATAATTAATCAATTATCACATAAGGAAACAATAATCTTATTAATTGATAAATATCTTCAATTAGATCAAAATTATAGTCAAATATATCATATAATCGGATTAATATTGATCTAACATGATAATGTAACTATCCATAAGCAAAAACAGCAAGAAATCCCGGAATACCCTCCATCTGACGAGCCGACTCGTCGAGTCACCTTGGACTCGGCGAGTTCATCTATGGACTCGGCGAGTCCAGCCTCCAGAAACACAAAATTCGAAATTTTCAAACATATCAAGCATCAATACAATAGAAACCAAGCTAGGCTCTGATACCACTGATGGGTTTTGGTCATAAGACGTCCTAAGTGCTCATACAAACCCTAATGTTTGGATCTAGGTTTCTCTATTGTACATGCAAGTTATCCAAGGCTATAAACCCTAATTCTAGCATTCAAATAATCATATTAACATGAGAATAGGTTTATAATGTTACCTTGATTGTTATGTAGCAATAACAATCCCAATTCCTCCTTGAATTGACTTTGGAAGGCTTAGAGTCACAAGTGTCACTCCTCTAATGGTTCACAAACACCAAGAGCAAATGGAGAAGGTATAAAGAGAGAGGAGAGAGGTAGGAATTCATCCTTAGGACTTCTTGGGAAGGCTTGGACGAATTCATGAGCCTTAGGGGGTTTATATAGGTGTAAAGATTAGGGTTTTAGTCCTTATCCTTATCTAGTTGCTTGCCCACCAAGCAACCATAAGATAAGTCTTAGAAACCCTTATCCTAGTCGAATTCTAAGGCATTATCACCTTAAATTCATTCACCCTATATTTAAGATAATCATTACCTTAATTTGTAACTATCACATAATTACAATTCAGCCCCTCTAGTTTAATTAATTACACTTGATCACAAAATTAATTCTTAATTAATTATTGACCAATATTAATTAAACAAATATGATTTCTCCTTTAATATATTATTCTTATAACATATTAATAAATCATAATAACCTCTCTCTCTCTCTCTCTCTAGTTATTTCTCCAATCAAGTTGCTTTGGTGAAGGCAACCCAAAAGGACCATGCACCATCGGGTCAAGTACATACCAAAATAGTTATGGACTTAGACACTACTCCCACACTGACAACATCTAAAGTAATTGGATGTAAAGGCACAATAATACTCTCATGTGTCTTGTCTTTACATATTCTCTACAATAAACATAACTCCTATGACCTTTCTAAACGAGTATCAAACTCTCTAACTTCCTAGCTATCGGTGGTGCCCGAACTTGCACTTGCTCTTTATCCTCTATTGGACCTAAAATCCTAACTCTCTAGTCATACACTCGACCTTCATCGGAGACACTTGCTCCTTCCTAAATTGGGTTGTAAACTCAACCCGAGATACGGTCTCTACCTCGGCTACAAGAACAGACTGAGCGGTCACATCCTATTTTTCCTTTATTGCACAACGTAAAACATATTTAACAAGCTAGAAACTTGCCTCCAGGAGATATATACTAACACATAAGACACCTACATTCTTTATTATCCATTTTTTAACAACCTGCGCCTTCCTCCTTTGTACATAGGAGGTCGGTACACCACCACATCACATAAGATATCAACTGTAGCCCCAACAAAGGTTGAAATTCTCCTGTTGATCATCTCAATCACCTCATTCATAAGTCTCGTGGCTAAAGTTAGTATTATATCAAACAAGATCTTCAATACCTCAGAACCAATCGATTCCTTCACGTAGTTTTGCACTACCCGGACTCGATCCACCATGGCCACCTGGGCCCGAACTCAAACCATTCCTATAGTCATTTCCGTTACATAGAAAATGACGAAAACTATGTAAAATGAATTCATAGTGTTACCCATACTATCAACTCCTCTACTAGTGCCATAATAGCCATGTGACTCATCCTGATCTGAGTACATATCATGTGCTTCCGGTAGTACAACTCTATACTACCTTCCACACTATTTATACTCATTCCCATAATTGCCTTAAAGTTCTATAGTCACTACACATGACTACCACAAAGAAATTTAACATACATATGCGTATCCAAACGAGCACATACGACGATCCTTCCTAGACTCCATTAGGATTTTCGCACCTCAACCAGGCGCCCTAACCATAATTACATGCTTTAAATATTAAATTTCTTAGACCCTCGTTCTAGGATTCCTCCATACATATGCCCGAACTATCATATTCAATCACTTTGCTAGGTCACTAGGAATCCTATCTTTCCCTGCTATCAGCCGATGAAGAAATTTCTAATAATGTCAACTAACTATCTGACAAATATAATTACATGCTACTAAAATTAAACAGTCTTTAAACTGAAAGATCCGAAACTACAATGGTTAGAGTCAGACAAGAGTTGAGCAATATAACCAGATCAAGCATTCTAAATCAATTTAATTCTAAGAGCATGTAACCTAATTCATTTTCCTAATAGTTAACTAATATCAATAAAGGTTCTAAGCACCAGATACTAAACAATTCCTAGGTTATAATGCATATCAAGTATCAGGTAGTTCTATCATGTAATTCCAGAAAAAATCCTTGCCCTACATACTAGCATGGATTTCTAACAGTTCTTATATATATATATATATATATATATATATATATATATATATATATATATATATATATATATATATATATATATATATATATAACAAGTATGGATATTTTGGGAATCATTTTCCTTACGGAGATTTGGTTGACGGTATGCACCACATCCTTTCCTTTTTTGTACAAACTTCATTTATAAAAAGCTCAGTAAATTATTCCTTTTCAAAAATGGTTTGTATAAAAATATTTTCTAAAAACTAAAAAGTATTGTAAATTCTTTCTTTTGTAAAAATTCTCATGTCATTAGTTTCAGTTTGGAATCACAGGTAAGTTCATTCAAATCCGTCAAACCAAGGCTCTAATACCAACTTGTAAAGACCCGATTTTCCATAATAAAATTTTCATTTTTCATAGTAGAGTATACTAATAATACTTGTTCCCAACAGTAATATAAAACTCATTTTTCTAACATTGTAAAATATAATTTTCAAAGGTAATATAAAACTCCCATTTTGTTCAATCATAGTCAAACCATAGTCCTAACTATTCAAATAAGTGTATGACAGAAAACATGCAAAATTCTCAAACATGATGTCGATGTGCATGTACAGTCAAGCCTTTCCCTTCCTACGATCTAAAAAAGTATATGTAAAACAATTAATCAACAACTATAAGACAAAGCTTAGTGAGTTTTTCATGATACCATATATCATAATACATATACAATGCATACAACCATAGTTCATGACCTTTTTCCGTTTCGCCGATAACGTCTGTATCTGGACTGACAACATATCGGAGTTTCGTCGTCAACACAAGTCTATAGGCTCGCGGCCTGCCACCATTCCGCCGTTAATTCCTTATATATATATATATATATATATATATATATATATATATATATATATATATATATATATATATATATAGACACACAACACACACACAAACAAACAAACAAACAAACAAACCCAATCGAACACAAAATGCAACTAACTAAACTAGTCTACTTGCCTAACAGCATACTACAATGCAACTACATCCTAACATATAGAGGATACAAATTGTAGAATAAAGTATAGTGAGAAAAATCACTTGAACAGTCCTTGAAGCAGCTACATAGGTAGCTTTACAGACAGCTTGACCAATACATATCAACCTGTAATATATTATATTAGTTATTAACTATTTGATCGTAATGACTTATATTTAGATTCTTCTCTAATCCCAAATATACTTTCATGGCTGTCAAATATGGCTTAGCCAGTCAAGACACTCGGGAGGTAGGACAATTTCAACATATAGTTTTTCTGAAATCTAACAACCATGCCAACGTGTCTATCCTACACACCTCTCCCGTAAGTACACCAGTCATAACATTTAGCTGGAATTAATGACTAATCTGATACTCATAGGTTCATAATAATGATTATGACTATAATCCACTATAAGTAGGAGTAAGTATAACTTACTTGATTTTGGCGAAGTCCGAATATCCGCGAGTAAGTATTCGACGCCGAATATCCGCAAGTAGGTATTCAATGCCTAGTTTCTTTTCTCCTATCTAAACTTCCAGATTTTCGCTAATTAAACTAAAGAACGAGAATTCGAATCACGACAGACCGAAATGCTCGAGGGCGAGAGGAGAAAGTCATGTTTGAAGAGAGAATGGTGTAGCAAATGAGGAAACTTTAGCTCTTATTTATAGTTGAACTATTTTCATTAAGCCCACTTATAATAATTTAATGAATAAACGACCTTTATAATACTATTTAAATTGATTCACTGAAATGATCATACGAGATTTATAATTTCTTCATACTTCTTCATACAATAATCTTCCGAAATTCACAACTTCTTCATACGATGTTAGATTTTGTTGTTCTTTATATTTACGGGTTCGTATTTTCATCTAGTATAACTTTCGTATGAATTACTTTGGCTAGAACGCAACGTATTTTCACTTTGAATTTCGTAAACAGACAATTATAATAAATTATACTGTAAAGTGAAACGAGGTGTTACAATATATTAGTAGGCTTTAAAAAGGCTTTAATTCATGTATTAAGAACCTATATAAGGGGTTTAGGGATAACATTAACCTTTATGATAGCAAGATTTTTTTCATATAAAATCATAAGTCTAGAATAGGGTTTGCCTTAACTTAATACATTAAGCACATGGACAAGAAACCTTCTTTTGAGATTAACATGAAGGACAACCACAGCCACCAATATGGTGGTCGTGTGGTGTGAAATTTGGCAGCCTAGGGTGCCTGTTATTCATCGTGGTTGATTGGTGGCTAAAAGTTAGTCCTTATGTCTTATATTTTGACATTTTCAGTATTTTATGTTATTCCATTTTGATCTTTATATATTTAATTATTAATTTATATGTTATTAATATTATTATCATTTAAACTTTTATTATTCCTTCCTAACAATCAGGAAGCCTTCATCTCCACCATTTCCCTTCCCCACAACTACCACCCCCTTCCTCCTTCTCCATAATGACTGGCACCACCCTACTCCCTCCCCACAACCATCTGCGTCACCATCTTCTTTCCCTATGGAAGTGATTAATATTTCGTTGGATCTCATCCAAACGCATTTTGCAGATGTGGTTGTTTAAAGTTTAGATTTCCGTTTGATATTTTGTTTAAAGTTTGGAAGCGATTGATAACGCTTTTCCTAAGACTTTACTAACAAGTCAATAAACATGATCACTTTCTTGATTTTAGTATATAGAATTAAAAATTACCTTTGAATTTGATCAATTTACTTCAAGTACTTTCATGGATTCCTTCTCGTTCTACGTAAATTTGATATTTTTTTATTATTATTTTGGATTATTGTTTTCTATGTCGATGATCTTGTGCTTTTGGAACAGTTTGTATTGATCTTCAACTTAAGTTGTTATGATACTTTCCCTTGCATTAATTGAAGCTTTGTTTGGTTTCTTTGGGGTTTGATTTAGAAGTTTGATCTGTTTGTGAAATCCTATAAAAAGAGAAGATGTTCTGCTGATGTTGAAAAAAAAAATATCCTTTTTTGGATGAATATACTTAAAATTTATGGTGGTTATTTTCGTGGGATTGGGCTAATAATTTGAATAATAATGGGTTCCTTCATCCTTTCATGTTCTAGTGAAATTTATAAGCATATCTTTGGTTCAATTTGGGATGAATCTCTTTAAAGATTAGACTTCTGCTCATCGTGTTTTGAAGATGAAATGCTTTATGAATATATATTAAATTGATGAAAATAAAATAATAACTAGTGGTTTTTGTATTTTTTTGTATTTTGAGGTTGTTTTTGTCGAAAGGTTAAAACAATAACTTTTTTCATTCATTATACAATAACTTTTTTTCATTCATTATATCCTTTTAACAACCTTACCAAATAAGACATGATCATGCATGTCTCTAAATCATCCAGACCTTTTATTGGTTCAACATTGAATTATTGGCTTTCTATCAAACAACCCTAATTGTCACATAGTGGATGTTCATGTCGGTAACAATAAAACTTTTAAAATAAACCACTTGACCGATAATATTTTGTATTTTATATACTGTTCAAAATTTATCGTATTTCAATCTTTATATTTCAGTCTTAATTTATATGTTTAAAATTATTAAAAGTCCAATTTTTTTTAGTTTTATAGTGGTTTGAGGGGTAATATTGCATGAGAGCTGGGGAAAAAGCCACATGTGAACTGTCGGAAACGAACTGCAGAATAAAGACCTCACATGGCTTTGGCCTCACATCCAAATATTTTTCCAAAACATTTATAAAAATAAGATTTATCTGAAAACACCATCGTCAAATCAATGCAATTTTCATCAAAATCGACATTTTTTTATTCCATAATCTTAATTTCATCGTCTCTATTAACTAAAATAACTCAAAGAAAAAGAGAATTATCTTGAGATAACTATTTTTTCTCATAATCATTCAGAGATAATACAGCAATTTGTAAATGGTTTCCTTAATTTTATTAAATTAACTAATGATTAATATTCACTACAAAAACCTTTAGGTGCCATATATTAAAAGGATTTGGTATTTTTAAAATAATAAACATTTCATCTTTTTTTTTTTTGTGAAACCACAATCCTTGTGGTAGGGTTTGTTGCGTAATCACTAATATCTATATCTTCAACATTCGGAACAACAGAAAATTCTCAAAAGATTTGTAAAACCCTCATTTACCATAAATTAATTGAAAATTTTCTGAAAAATAATTTTGTATAATTAAAATCATTTCGTTAAATATGTAACTATTTCATGATATTATATTTTAAGAAAAATACTTCATTTAGTAATCCGTACACAATAACTTTTGGTAATATATAACAATTTGTGCTTTATTGAGTTGTACGGTACAAACATATAAAACACAAATTGTTGTGTACGGATAAAAACTGTTGTGTACGGATGAGCACCAATAAAATTTAGCTAACAAACTGCAAATACGGTCCTTGTGGTCCAAAATTAATCTTTTTGCGAAAAAAGAAAAAATAAATAAATCAAATCCTTGTGGTAGCGTTTGCTTAGGTTTTTATTTAATGTAAATGACTTTTGAGGGTAACTAACTATTGCGTTTGTTTTCATTTGGTCTCTTTCCTTTTTTTGTATTCAATATATCATCGAACTTGTTGTTTGTGTTCGTCATAACCCTTTTGACCTGTGATAGCCACTCAAAGGGTTATGGTGAACGCAAACAACAAGTTCGATGATATATTGAGTACAAAAAGAAGGAAATAGACCAAATAAGAACAAACTCAACAGTTGGTTACCCTCCTGAGTAGGGGTGGAAAATTGTGCTATCGTTTCGTGTTTCTGTCTGACACGACACGACACGACAAGGTTTTATATAACACGAACACTACACGACACGATGTCATGTTTTTTTTAACTAAGACGGAAACAAATGAATTAAAAAAACGAAAAACACGACACGACACGAAAAATATAACATATAATAAATACTGCTTTATTTAATGAATACTTTATCAAATATAACACGACAAACACGAAAAACACGATAAAGAACTGCTAAGTCGTGTCAAATTTTGAACACAAACACGACACGACACGACATCGTGTTTTTTACAGTTAACACGAACACAAATTCAAATTTCAGTTTCGTCCCAATTTCATTCATTTTTCCCGAAAAGTTAAATGAAATTAAAGTTGTGAAATTATCAAAGACTGCAATCTTCTTTGGCCATAACGTATATGAAGAGCATTTCGGAGGGGTAACTTCGTTAAAACATGGTCTATGTTATGTTTACTGTGGTTAGCTGTCAAAACCTCTCTGCAAAAAGATATGACTATGTATGAGAGGTATATTTATCAGCATAAACATTTACCTCAAGGTATATTATGGTGATGTGTCCTCAAAAAGCTGCATGATATTGTACATATTGATGTTGTATCTTATCCCATGAATTCGATCTTAAAGCTAAGTAAACTCAAAAATCACAGTACTTGTGATTCCACTCGTTTGTAGACTTGTCTAGAATCCATGATACGATAAATCATTTGACTAGAAATGTAAATGTAGTCATGATATGCGCATGCTTAGTCAAGATTCCCATAATAAATATTCAAGTGCATTACAAAGTTGTACATGTATGAATAATGTTCTTTGGTGGGTTATGTTTTGAAAAGAAGCAATAATGAATCTCATAAAGTCATTAATATCAGCAGGAGATGACGTGAGATTTGCTGTAAATGAGTAAAGGGAAAATGAATCAGGAGGGTAACCAACTGTTGCCTTTGTTCTCATTTGGTCCCTTTCCTTTTTTTGTACTCAATATACCATCGAACTTGTTATTTGTGTTCACCATAACCCTTTGACCGGCTATCACAGGTCAAAAGCCGGTCAAAAGGGTTATGGTGAACACAAACAACAAGTTCAATGGTATATTAAGTACAAAAAAAAAAAGGAAATGGACCAAATGAAAACAAACGCAACAGTTAGTTACCCTCAATAGTCATTTTCCCTTTTATTTATGCTATATACAAAATAACAAATATATATATATATATATATATATATATATATATATATATATATATATATATAGAGAGAGAGAGAGAGAGAGAGAGATAAATGATTTATATGGAAAACAAATAAGTAGGGCACCATATGCTGAACTGTAACACCCGGATTCCCAGGTATATTATTTTATTCCTATATTTTTGGAGGTTGGGAGGGGACTCGGCGAGTTGGTATTTAAACTCGTCGAGTATGGTCGCGGATTCTTATTCGGGTTCACAGCTGGACTCGGCGAGTTCATGAGTGGACTCGACGAGTCCACGCTATTTAATGAAACCCTAATTTCTTGGGTTTGGGACCTATTTAAAGGCCCTTAGGGCCATCATTTGTGGCTACCAAACCCCAGAGAGAAACCCTAAGATATCTAGAGTGTTTGTGAGGAAGGATAGGCCATTCTTGATCATTTTGTTGGTGTAATTGCAAGAAGGAGGTGACCAAGGCAAGAAGAGGCTGAAGGAGGTGCGATTCTGGTGACTTCAGAGTTCATAGACTTCATCTTGAGGTATTTATTCGGACTTTCTTCAGATTTGGTGTTGATTCTTAGAGTTAAGGTTTTCTAACCCCTTTAGAGGTTGGATATGTGGAGCAATTGGTCCCTTCTCGAGTTTATGCTTTGGATCTAGACTCAAAGAGGTCCAGAAAATCCTATATTTTCTAAATAACAGCGGTCTTCTACCAAGACTCGACAAAGTTATGTTTTAAAGAGTAATTTTCCCTGAAATACTATCATTACCAAAATACGATATTTGATTTTAAAGGAAGTAGGAGAATATCAATAGTAAAAATACTAAGGAAAATAACATATGCCTCAGCAGAAAATACTGCTGACTAAGGCAAAGAAATCATAGACTCCAGGAGAGTATCGAATGAATGATACGCCTGGCTCAGTCTAACAAAAGGAAACACAGACCCCATACGGTATCAAATGTAAGATACAGGTAGCAAGGTCTAAAACAAAGAGTGATCCTAAGAGTGTTGTTTCAGAAATACAGTGTTAATTCTCGTTACCTTAAGGCCATGAAATATAAAGTAAACATGGAGATACTCGTAACCATACTGATTGACACTAGAGTACTTGACGCCCTGCAAGCGTCGGAATAAATATGACATTTGTCACCCCTTTGGCTTGGTAGGCCGTGGACTGTAGCTAGCAGTCAGGGTGCAGGAGTGTCAGTCCTGTATAGATCTATACACACAATGTCCGCTCACCCTACAGGAGACTCTGATTAACAACTCGACGACTGGGAGATCCGTGTCTTGAAGATGCATCTCGAATAGTGAATTATGATGTAAGTGTTGGACTAACGGTAGAGACTCACAACTTAACTAATCGATGTAAACCTTCATGTCTATACATGTATACATGATATATAATTAATGTTTAAACGACCTTCGGACGAATATCCGATACCACCATACCACATCCCAACGAGGAAAAGGAAATAGGGCGAACTAGCCTTCCTAAGTCCTTTAAACATCATTTATATAACTATACAGGTACAGGCATGCATTTAACGACGTAGAAGCATTTAACTAAGTAGAAGCGTTTAACGAAGTAGAAGCGTTAACAAAGTGGAAGCGTTTCACGAAGTAGAAGCGTTAACAAAGTAGAAGCGTTTCACAAAGTAGAAGCGTTATCAAAGTAGAAGCGTTAACAAAGTAGGAGCGTTAACAAAGCAGTAGCATTTAACTAATTAGGAGCATTTAACGAACTAGAGGCATAACGAAGTAGTAGTATCTAACGAAGTAGAAGTATAACAACATGGAAGAAAACTTTGATGAAAACTTTGGAAAACCTTTACACTTAAGAAAATCATGACTTGGTATTCTTTTGTAAAATAAGTTTGAAAACCTTTAGAAACCCTTGAAAACCTTTCATAAACAAGTTTTGATTATAATTTTGATAAAACAATATAAGTAAAGAAAACCTTTGTTTAAAATACTGCTGTAACTAAATTTGAAGTAAAACATACTGCGCGAGAGACAATTTGAGAAAAGATTTAAACAAGTAAAGACGTTTTGGAAAAAAACCATTTACAGTATCATACTTGGTAAAACAGTTGACAGTGTAATAAATCCTTATGCATGCGGGTTATCAATCACATGTGATTGATATGATAACTAGCATGTTTTAACATGTATTCCCCCCCCCCCCATAAAAGCATGTAAAAACATTTAAAAGGTTAATTCAGGGGTATGAACTCACATGTTGTAAGCGGATCGGACGAAAGCGCCGGTTGGGTGCTCGGTGTCAAGTAAAGACTTGAACACACTTAGTGACCTATTAACATATGATGACATATGCTTACATACAATTAGTAAATATAATACTAATTAAACACGTATACACATCCTAAAGTGCGGAAAACACTTTGGTCAAGTGCTAGGAGTGTCTCGGGTAACATCTAAGGGAGTGTATGGCCTAGTTAAGGAGTTTACTCTTCAAGAGTAAACTCTTTATAGAATTTACGGCCCTAAGACCATATCCCCATGAGTTTACGGCCGTAAACTCATGGGTGGTGTGTTCTTTGATGCATTAAGGTCTTATAACACTTGTGGAATTAGGCTAGGTTCAATTCTAGGGCTTATGAAGGGTTTAAGGCCTCAAAATGGACCATTTGAGGAGTTTACGGTCCATTGACACTCCTTGAGGAGTTTACGGCCGTGAACCCCATGGTTTATGGTAGTAAACTCTTGGACACCTTCCATTCTTTGATTTCGAGGTCCTTGACTCATTCCTAACAAGTTCTAGTGAGGGTATAAGGCTTTTTACGGGGTTAAAACTTCATTTGGCATGTTTTTGGGGAGTTTACGGTCTAAGCATATGCTTGGGCCGTAAACTCTAGTTTGTCTTTCAAATGATGATGTTTGGGTGTTCCAAGTCCGAAATGGTAAGTCCCTAAGTCATATCTTAAGCCTAAATGAGGTTTGGAAGTGTTTTGGGCTTGATTTGCATGCTTAGAGGGTGTTTACGGTCTAAGCATATGCTTGGACCGTAAACCCTCTTTCAAGACCCCAAACTTGATGATTCAAGGCTCAAACACTTCTAGGTTTAACCCAAAACTAGTTTCTAAGCCTAAACGAGGGAGTTTTGGGCATTTTGGCACCATTTTAGGTGTTTACGGCCTAAGGAGGTTCTTAGGCCATGAACTCCTTTTATTTGGCTTTCTTGAGTGATTTTTGAACTATAGCAACAAGCAATGATGTTTAGAACAAGTTAGGGTAAGGGAACTTACGTTTTGGAGGCAGAAACTTGCGGTTTTAAGGTGAAATCGGACTTGAGGGGAGAGAGTAGAGAGAGAAAGTAGGTCTAGGTGGTAAAAGGGTTCTAAGGAGTGTCCACCCTCCCTTATATAGGGCTTGGGTGTTGTACCCGGTATATGACTACCCGATACTTATGTTTAACAAGGTTTAAAATTTTTACCCGGTTAAATGGTCGTAATTAAAAATAAACTTTTTCCAATAAAATGGAAAGATAAGTTACATGTTTTTATTTTCGCTTGACGAATATTATTTAAAATATTCCAACGGGTTTAATTTCGGTCAAAAATATTTTTGGGATAAATTTGGCTAATTTTTTACGTAATTAATTTCGACGTTAAAACTAACGGAAATTTTTTGGGTTGTCACATCATCCCCCCGTTAGAGGGAATTTCATCCCGAAATTCATGTTTAGTCAAGGAAGTAATCATGAACAGCCGGGTAGAGGTATGAGGGTGCTTCCTATTAGGTTGGTCCTCGCACTCCCAAGTGAACTCCGGCCTTTGCTTGGCGTTCTAACAAACCTTCACTTACGGGATGCAGATTCCTTCTTGTGCCGTTAGCAATTCCTACAGGTTCGTCTACGAAGTTAGGGTTCCCAATGGTTTCTATCAATATGAGTGGGATACAAAGAGTGACGTCGGGCAAACACTGATCAATTCTAAGAAGTGGATTGATTTGGGGTGAAACTTGTGGAATATCCGAAAGTAGTAGTGGTCTGACGAGGGTTGGACCAATCTTTTGTAAAGAATCTCGGATGGTCCTAAGCTCTCGGAAGGGTAGAGCTTTTCAGTACTTAGAACATAGTGTACTTCTATGGCGAGATCATCACTGGCGTGATCGCCATTCCGAAGTTCCAACCGTTCTCTCATACTGGGAGTGTAGTCCTTCTGGTTGGTTCTTAGAAAGCTAGGGTTGTCCTTGGATTTGTGTTCCCTGTTGATTGGCTTTCATAGCTTTTCTAGATCATCGGATGGATTGCGTGTCTACGGGTATCTGTTTGCTGCAGAGTGTCTATCTCAATCTTGTGCAAAAATGGACCTGCACTTCTGATTCCTAAGTTGTTTCTTAACAGAAACCCTCAGGGTCGGGGAGATAGGGTTTCACCAGACGAGTGCTTAGAAATTTTTTAAACTTTACATTATCATCTAGTTAGCGCTTTCACAATATGATCCTTAACGGGAAAAGATCATGCTCTTACTTGCCTTGCTGTTTCATGAACAACAGGCTCTGCTTCGGGCTAACCCAATCCTTAGAGATTTTCTGAAGTGTTGGACTATCTCGGGAGGTGTTTCTACTATTCCTGCACCTATTACTCCAGTGAATCTCTAACACATGCCCCATTCTCTAAGGCATTGGTTTATTTCAGTTGCAGAAAGCGCGTGCTCTTGTATAACCCATCGACTAACACCTAGACTGGTGTCAAGTCTATAATCTCATCGGGATCTGGGTTATAAGGCTTAACGCAACTTACTTTGCCACTTAAATCAAGTATTCTTGGCTGCGGAGGTTATCCTGTGGTTCTTGGCATTCTAGTGTTCACTTCGGAGAATGCAGTCCATCATCTACCGGGCGACGGTGACTTCTTCCACATGAGGGGGAGGCGGAGTGTCCTAGGCACTACTCGTCGGTAACAGGGTGGACGAAGTGCCTGAGTAATGCGAACATCTTCAGCAACTACTCTTCCGAAGGTTTTGAGTTTTCTCGATCTAGGTCAAATCTAGTGAGTATAGGGTTCCATCACTCGGAACTTTAATCTCCTCGTCCACTCTTATCAGAGTTTAACTTATCGTAGCTTCCAGGGATCCGGGATATCTGCTGAGATGCCTATTTCAGGGAATTAAGCGTGAATGGATGGTCGTAGTCAATGTCCTTGACTCTTACGACTTAGATTTCTT